>NC_056730.1:33884309-34166809 GCF_019279795.1 Protopterus annectens
TAAGAAAGACTAAAGAAAATGGCGTTGGCTGCCTGTTTTATACTCCTGACAACCTGACGTCATGGAAGAGGAGACAGCAACTGACGCAGGACACAGGACTTTGATATTCAGGCCGACTGAGGGCAACCTGCCAGCAGATTACCCAAATGTAATGACTGCAACAGTGAAACACAAAGAACATCATGGGGTATAGCTAGAGACCTGTGCTGAGGCAACTCTAAAAAATTCTCAGAGTCTCTTTTTGGACTGAGGGTAGTCCTGGCATTCCCAGCGGAAATGCTCTCAAAGTATGCAAGTTTCACCAAAAGAAAAGTCCTTTGGAAGGGAGGCAGAGGGAATGGATTCCTTTGCATCAGAATTCTCACAGGTTGATAAGGGCATGTCCTGATAATCATAAGGGCCAAAGCCATCGGACTCCTGGTCTGTAGAATCAGAATGTAACTCAATTCTGTCTGTTAGCAGGGGAAGGCTGGCTTCCCCTAATTAGGGTAATAAGGTCTTCAGCCATTCTAAGCATTTGCTTTTGTCTCATGGGAGCTGTAGCATGCGCTTTGGTCAGTTTGGTGCATACTCTGGGCCTCAGAAACTCACTAGTTTTAGCCAAAAACAAAGTTGTCAGTTTAATTCGAACATCAGTAGGTCGGAATACACCCTCAGAAGCTGGTGCCTGCACAGCAGATCCGGACCCATCCAAGGTGGAGACATCCACAGGTTCCATAGTCGAAGCATCTCACGGCATACCGGACTCCGAATGGGTTTCAACAGAGGCCTGTGAATCTGTAGAAGTGGGAATCAGAGGCTGCGAAGGCGCCTCGCTGAGTACCTAGCTTAACGGAAGCGTCGTCGGCAGTTTTGGACCCATGCGGTCTGTCTCTGTCTTTATTCTTTACATTTTTTCGGAAGATCGGTAGTCAGATGGCTTATCAAAGCCATTTCGGAATATGGAGAACAAGAGGGAAAGAATTTAGCAACAAAGCTAGCCCGACGACTAACAGTTCGGGTGTTAAGGCACAAAACCAACAGCGAGGGCCATCGTGGTCTGGGCCTAAACAGGTGACGCAGTAAGAATGAAAATCTCTGTGAGGTATTTGCTTTCCACAGGCAAAACAATTGTTAACTTTTTCTGATATCTGTTAGAGCAAGAAAATGGGTCCCCAACATGGTACTTAACTTTAGAAGACTTCAGGCTTACAAACTCGAAAAATGAAAATTTCAGGTAGCGGTCGACCGGCACTTGCGAACTGCGTCTGCTTCGGGCTCCCGCTCGGCAAGAAAAGCTGATGTAATGGCATCGGCTGCCTGTTTTATACCCCTGATGACCTGACATCATGGAAGAAGTGGCAACATCCAACGCAGAAATTCTAGGACTCTGGTATACGGGCCGACTGAGGGCTACCTGCAGTCAGATAACCCAAGTGTGATGACTGCAACAGTGAAACACGAAGAATATCTCCACATTCTTTAAGCCATCCTCACCCTGGAGAATCTACACATCTGTGTTGTGACTGACACTTGGTTTAAAGCCACAGGAAGTATTCCAGAAGTTCAGAACTACAGTACCTTCCACACAATTAGGCCAACAAGGTGAGGTGTTTCCAACTATGTTATGTTAGCAACAAACATACATTCAGGTTGGTTAAACAGGATGATAGCATGGAGCTCATTCAGGTGCAAGTCACCATAGGTAAGGTCTCTCACCATATTATGGTTAGCTAGAAAGAATCCCCTATTTAGATGTGGAGCTAATTAAAGACATGATAAACCATAGATATGTTGCTAGAATCTTTAAAAGAGTACATACATATTCTAATTCTTTTTTGCACTTTTCAAGTGCCTACTCTTTTCACCAGAAATGATCAGTGGTGAAGGGGCAACTAGTGCAGGTGGCTAGGATGGTAACCTTGGAAGAAGATTTTTTGAGTGAGTACAGCAAATTAAAGAATATGTTTTGTAAACGGGGTTACCCACATACATGGGGACATGATAAAATGAAGTATTTACAAGTAGGGATTAAAATGATTATGGCATGGCAACTAAGGATATGTGGGAAGAGACTAAACAAAACATAGTACAAAAATTGAGAAAATGAAGCAGTGGTGCAGCAGTAGCATTGTTGACCGATTCCCGGCTGGGGTACCTTCTGTGTGGAGTCTGCATGTCCTCCCTGCGTTCATGTCGGTTTCCTCCGGGTGCTCCGGTTTCCTCCCACATTACAAATACATGTGTCTGGAGTGTTTCTCCCCAGGCCTCTGCTGAAAATTGGCTTCATTCCATGTCAGAATTTCCCGGTTAACAAATGTTAAATAAAATAAAATTTGTTTAATGGATATGGATAGTAAGACACAAGTAGTTAAAATGTTTTTAGTCCCATTAGTCTTATACACAGGCGAGGCATTTTTTTTATCAACCAGAGGAGTTGTGGATAGCAATCAATAAAGAGCTGAAAGACTATCTGGGAGGGGAAGATGGCAAGAGTCACAAGTGGGATAAGCCGATTCTTCCAGAAGAACAGGGCAGACTGGGATTACCCGATTTGAAGGGATATTTCAGAGCTACACAGTTAAGGGACCTATACTTTGTACAAGTAGAAAAATTTAATTCAAAGTGGAAAGGGATAATGAACCAGAGGGGAAGATCAAGAAACAAGGAGAGACTGGGATTTTGGATGCAGGCCTTTACGGAGAACAATAACCATACAGAATATTATACCTATAAAGTAGCAGAAAGTATCCTAAGAACAAAGTCAACGCAGGAATGGAGAAAAGAGATTCTGCCAATAAGGATGACTGCAATTAGGAATACAAACAATAGGCAAGAGGGGGTTGGAATTTACAGAAGAAAACTTGCAAAGGACCCAAGGTATTGGGAGCAAATAACTAGAGAGGGAAAGATGATATAATGGGAAGACACCAAGAATTTATTTGGACTGCAGGTTAGAGACTGCCTTCCATATCAGAGTATAAGCAAAGAGAAATGGGGGGGGCGGTCCTAAACGAAAGACCGGCACTGGTAGGGTTTTTAGTAGAATCTACAATAGAACCTGCCATTAAAAAAGGAGTAATTAGTACAGCATATAAATTATTGCATGATAACTATAAGAATCAATCAGAGGAGGTTAGAAAGGATTGGGAAGAGAGACATGATTAGCAATTCACAAAGAAACAATGGGAGAATATGTGTGTGTCTCCTAAATATGCAACAAAATCTAGAAGATTTAGGATTTTTGCTTGGAAATGTTTACACAGATATTTTTATTCCCCAAGTAGATCCAGATAATTTTTCCTCAGGTAGACAGCAAATGTTGGAGGTGTGAAGGAGAATAAAGTGGTAACTAGCAACATATTTCCTGGGACTGCAGTGAGTTGGCAGTCTAAGAATTCCCTGCAGGATGCACTATTAAAGATGCTGAGTGGGCAAACTGGTGTGACACAAGAGATGATTTTTCTAAACTATGATACAGAATCGGAATTGCCTAGACATGGTAAGGCCTTGTTACATCTAATTATGGTGGCTGCCAAAAAGCAATTAGTACAAAATGGAAATCAAAATCTAAACCAGCTATACTAGAAGCAGTGAATATAGTAACAGAGATAAAACAACTGGAATTAAGATCTTTGGAAAAGGGTAGGAGGAAACTGCATTAAAAATGGGAATTGTGGGAACAATACATACAAGGGAGGAATGAGGTTTAAAAGAAGACAGTACTTAAATGAACTATGTCATGTCTGACTGAAAATGAATGGGTAGATTATAAGTGGTATATAATGTTTGTAACTGGGAGTGTGTCAGTACTGTTTGTGATGTAAAATGCTTGCAACTAGTATTGTGTTGGTGTGGTTTGTTTTCATTTATATAAATGTATGACTGCCTATATCATAAGTGATGATTTAATAAAGACATTTTTGTTCCAAAAAGGGCAGGAATTTAATAATTTATGTAATGTTGCTTAGATTATATGATATATAGCAATACAAGTGAAGTACAATGTTTGTAAACGTGAACTTGTTAATACAGTTTGATTACTTTTATATAAATGTATATTTGCCTAGGTCACAAGTGATACTTCAATAAAGATGTTTAAATAAAAAGAGGGTGGGGGTGGGGTTACAGCACCCATAACATGGGGTGCAGAGGGGGAAGGCTCCACTGGAAAAAAAAAAAAAACACAAATTTTAAGCTCTCCGCTGATCATGAACACAGTGTGAATCAAGCAATCTGCACCAAGAAGGTGAAACGTGAGCAGCTGGAATATGAGTTAATAAAGCAGATCCCTGGAAAAGGCTCATATGAATCAATGTGCTACTCCCAAATGACAAATGCATATAAAATAAATAAACAAACAAGGAGAGAAAAGGAGAAAGGGTAGCAACTGTTTTGCAAACAAACACTATTTCAACGAGAGAGACATTGTTAATGTTTGTCTTATGACTTTTCCCGGTTAGGGGTCACCACAGCGGAACTCCGGTCCGCTAATGATTGGCAGTAGTTTTTCATAAACGCCAAGGTGCCAGCTCGACGTTCAACCTTCAACGAAGGCACGCCCATTCACGCATGTCTTTCGAATGCCCACCCTACCGTGGGGAGGACATGCAGACTCCACACAGAAGGCACTCCCCACACTCTAGCCGAGAATTGAACGGGAGAACCTGAGAGATGCTGTTAATACTCTTGAATATAATGGTAGAGGCAACGACAAAGCATATATGTGGAGGGTTTCAATAATGCCCAAAAACAAACAAAAGAAAAAAAAATAAAGCAGCCTTAATATAAGGCCAGCAACTGGACTCCGCAAACTGCACACTTTCTGTTAAACAAAAACACACAAACTTAAAAATATTATACATGCAATCAAAGTGTGAATTCATGCTAGTTGCTAACACACCATAGTGAAGATAAGTTCACAGCTAGAAAGCAATTTTATATTCTGAATTTAAAGCACTCGTTTTATGAGTTAGCAGACAAGGGAAAGAGTCTTGTAATATATAACATGATTATTTATTTGGCTCTTTTTACACTGAACAAAATGGAGCAGTTCAAGACTTGCCATACCTTTATCTGCTGCCTTCTCAGCATAGCCAGTTCTCTCATGTCTCTGAATGGTTGTAAGAGATATTGATACAGTTCTGTAGTGGCTTCAACAAGTACAATATACGCATCATCTTCCTCCTGATAGAGTTTAAGTAGTTCTACCATACACTCTGTATTTCTGTGTTTCTCCAACAGCTAAAAATGGACACAGGAAAAAGAAAAAAAAAAGTGTCACTAGTATTACGTAATTAGACAGTGGAAAGCAATACAAGCATCAAATCTGTACCATGCATTATCACACACCACAAAGACAGCATATGAATGTGAACCTAACGCTTCTTAAAAACAGTAATATTGACAAAAAACGACGGGTATCACAATGTTTATTATGAAGCATTCTGCTTTCAAGATTAGTGAAAATAACTGCTAAATAAAACCTAGCAATTTAGGGCTGCACATAGATGGAGAGCTTTGAAAGTAATAGCTGTGCTTGATAGCAACAGTTAACATAGACAGCTGGTGTCAAATTACTACAAGAAAAAATTATATTTACTCAGTTAACAGCATTCATTAACCAGTCCCTTCAACATTTGTTTCTTAAGTTGCACCCTGTATAACTTCAATGAGGCAATACTCACTAAAAGGACTTCCTTAATGTGACCAGCAGGGGAGGCAGCAGTAGCGGGATATGCTTCCTCACCTCCATTCCTTTGACTACACGAAGTCAACTACTTCAAGTTGCAAAAATCTCACACAGGTAGCACTGACATCAAATTACCCAAATGTAATGACTGCAACAGTGAAACACGAAGAACACCTGCACCTAACCTAATGTTAAAAATAACTAAATCCCAAACTAAATATTTATGACTGGAAAACTAAAGCTAATGAGTAAAGTACAGTTGTGTACACTTACCATAAATGTAGATGTTTTTATTCACTGTTGCAGTCATTACAGTTGGGTTATCTGCTTGCAGGTAGCCCTCAGCTGGCCTGATTATCAAAGTCTTGGGTCCTGCGTCGGTTGCTCTCTTCTTCCCTGACGTCAGGTAGTAATGGGTATAAAGCATGCAGCCGACGCCATTACATTCGTTTTTCTTGCCCCAGATGTTAGGTGCCCCCATAACGGGAAGCAATTATATACATCTCCAACAAAAAGCAAATACACCAGGAAAGCTTAAATACAGTAAAGAAGAAGAGAGGTATAGCCAATAGATGTCAGCGGGCTGGAGGGAGGGTAACCAGGACTGCAACAATGAACACACTCGAACATCTACATTTATGCTAAGTGTACACAACTGTACTATGTTCTTCGTGTTTCACTGTTGCAGTCATTACATTTGGGTAGATTCCCAAAGCGAAGGAAGAGAGGAGGCAGTTAAAGAGCATTATGACCAGCTATTAGGCCCTGCAAGACTGCAGTGGCAAAACCACCTCTGGATTTAGAAAAAATAGGCAAGTAGTAATGCTTGGTGAAGGCATGAACAGAACTCCAGGTAGCAGCATCTAGGATGTCCCTGGTAGGAACACCTCTGAGAAAGGCTGTTGAAGTAGATGCAGCCCTGGTGGAATGTGATCTTATCCCCTGTGGTGTAGGTTTTCCACAGTACTTATAGCAGAAAATGAATGCAATGGCCTATCCACTTAGAAATGGTTTGCTTTGAAATGGCCTTCCGCTCTGACCCTGCAGCAAAGGCAACTAGCAGCTGTTCAGTTTTCCTGAGAGGCTTAGTCTTGTCCAAATAAAATCTAAGTTGTCTGTGCACATCCAAAGAGTGCAGTATTTGTTCTCCTTTGTTCTGTGGATTAGAAAAGAAGGTTGGCAAATGAATGGACTGACTTAAGGCCCACACTGAATACCACCATGGGCATAAAAAAAATATTGGTTCTGAGGGACACCCTGTCTGCATGGAAGATGATGAAGGGCTCCACTGCCATGAGGGCCTATAATTCAGACACCCTTCTTGCTGAAGTGATGTCTAGCAGGAAGGCTGTTTTCCAATAAAGGAATTTCAACTCTGCAGTTGCAGCTGGCTCAAAAGGAGGTAGAGTGAGCTTTTCCAATACAAAGTTAAGGTCCCAGCCTGGGGTAAGGGCTCTCCTGGGTGGTCTTAAAATTTTTGACCCTCTGAGGAATTGCTTCAGCAGGGGTGAGAGAAGAGGGGTGGCTCAGTATTATAATGTGTTGAAATGGCTGAGGCATGAATTTTAACAGAAGAGAAGGAAAGGCCCTTGTGAAGCATCTCTGTTAAGTATTGAAGAATATGCGGTAAGCTGGGCACTGTTGTGCCCATCTCCTGAGTTTGGTTCCAAGAACAGTATCTTTTCCACTTTTCAGCATAAGGTTTTCTAGTACTAGGCCTTCTTGCCTCCAGAATGACATCCAGCACTTGCTTACTGAGAGATGGTATTGGAGAGCTCAGGTAATTAGCCAGGCTGCAAGGTTCAGGGTTTGAAGCAGGGGGTGCAGAATCTGGCCCTCCTGCTGAGACAGCAGGGCAGGGGTCTGAGGCAGGTGCCATGGTTCCAGCAGTGACATACTGCGCAAGAGGGGGTACCAGTGTTGGCGTGGCCAGTCTGGTGCAATGAGTATTGTCCTTGGTTTGTCCCATTTGATCTTAAGTAGAACTTTCGAGAGGAGAGGGAGAGGGGGAAAGGCATAAAGTGAGAGGCTTTCCCAGGTAAAGGACAGGGCATCCACTTTCCAAGCTTGTCTGTGGGGAGTCCTTGTGCAGAATTTGTCGAAGTGGTAGTTTTGAGGGGAGGCAAACATGTCTATCTCTGGGCTCCTCCATTTGTTTCTCAAAATGTTGAATATCTTTGGTTCCAGTTTCCACTCGTGTGGGTCCATGAGATTTCTGCTTAGGTCGTCTGCCAGTGAATTTAGCTTGCGTGGCAGGAATTGAGCTTGTAGGTGCACTTGATAGCTCAAGGCCGTGTTCCACAGAGCCATGGCTAGTCTGCAGAGAGGATGTAAGTGGGTTCCCCCTGCTTGTTTGTCTTTACTAACAACTGTCCTGGAAGAATGTGGCCCTTGAAGGCTGTCAGAGAATTCTGCACAACTAACATTTCTTTTTGACTGATATGCAGGTGCATTTGACTTGGGTTCCATTTGCCCTGAATGTCCTGCTCTGCCAAGTGAGCCCCCCATGCATAGTCTGATGCATCTGTTGTTAGGGTTTGGGTGGCAGGGGGTAGAGTGAATGGCAGTCCCTTGTTGTGGTAGCAGGTCTCTGCTCACCAAAGGAACTCTGCCTTTATACAAGGAATGATAGGAATCATTGATTCCCGGTCCTGAGAATGTTGATACCATAGGCTTTTTAGATACCATTGTAGTTTCCTCATATGCAGTCTTGCATATGGAATTAGTAGGATGCAAGAGGCCACGAACCCCAGGACTTGCAGTATTTTCTTCGCAGATAGCTGGGTCTTTGTGGCCAGTAGTTCGAAGTAGGCTGTCAAATAAACTTGTTTCTCTGGCGTGAGGTAGGCCATGTAGGAAGTTCTGTTCAAGGTTGCTCCCAGGAATACAGTTTGTTGGCAGGGTACTAGGTGAGGTTTCTTTTCATTTATGGTGTACCCCAGTAAGATTAGCAGTTTCTTTACAAATGCCAGGTGATTCAATAGTGTGTCCTGGTTTTCTGGCTGAATTAGACAATCGTCCAGGTATGGGTATATTTGAATATTTCTTTGCCTGCAGAATGCAATGACTGGAGCTAGGCACTTTGTGAATACCCTGGGTGCAGTAGATAAGCCAAAGGACAGTGCAGAGAAAGTACAGTTTTGTACCTACCATAAATGTAGATGTTCGAGTGTTCACCCTGCTGCAGTCATCACACTTGGGTTATCCTGTCGTCAGGCAGTCCCGCAGTCGGCCGGATTTCCAAAGTCTTGGTCCGACGTCGGTTGCTGTCGCCTCGTCCCTGACGTCAGTGCACCAGGGGTACATATACTGCAACCGACAACATTATCTTCAGTTTTTCTTGCCCCAGATGTCAGGTGCCCCCAAAAAGGTGATCAAAATTAGTACCAAATGGTGTGAACACTGTACAAACACAAAATCCCTTCAGCTATGAGCAAATACATCAGTAAGGTATAGCAGAGATTTAGCCAAAAGATCAGAGGGGTTGGAGGGAGGGTAACCTGGACTGCAGCAGGGTGAACACTCGAACATCTACATTTATGGTAGGTACAAAACTGTACTATGTTCATCGTGTTACCTTGCTGCAGTCATCACACTTGGATTGAGTCCCAAAGCTAAGGCAGGGTGGAGGTATCATAGAGGTTTAGTGGAGGCAATGAGGCCCTGCAGAATTGCAGTGGCGAAGCCTGCCCTGGACTTAGAATAAAGAGGTAGGTGATAGTGTTTGGTGAAGGTGTGTACTGAACTCCAAGTTGCAGCTTCTAAAATTTTCTTGGTAGGGACCCCTCTGAGAAAGGCTGTAGAGGTAGCTGTTGCCCTGGTAGAGTGGGATCTAATGTTAGTAGGAACTGGTTTCCCATGATGGGTATAACAGAACCGTATGCAATGGACTATCCATTTAGAAATGGTTTGTTTGGATATAGCCCTCCCTTGAGAAGCTGTAGCATAGGATACAAAGAGCTGGTCAGTTTTTCTGAAAGCCTTAGTTTTGTCCAAGTAGTAACGAAGCTGCCTGTGAATGTCCAAGGAATGCAGGAGTCTCTCACCTTTGTTCTGTGGATTGGGGAAGAAGGTGGGTAGATGGATGGTTTGATTTAAAGCTACACTGGAAACCACCTTAGGCATGAATGAAGGATTACTTCATAGAGAAACTCTGTCTTGATGGAAAATGAGGAAAGGTTCCACTGCCATTAGTGCCTGAAATTCTGAGACTCTCCTAGCAGAAGTTATTGCCAGGAGCAGGGCAGTCTTCCAAGATAGGAACTGAAGGTCTGCAGAGAATGCTGGTTCAAAGGGAGGTAGCGTTAGTTTTTCCAGAACAAAGTTGAGGTCCCATGTTGGTGTAGGAGCTCTTCTAGGTGGTCTAATGTTTTTTGCCCCTCTGAGGAACTGCTTTAGAAGAGGATGTGAAAATAAAGGTGGATTTGTGTCGTAGTGAGCTGAAATAGCTGAAGCATGGATTTTAATAGAGGAGAAGGAAAGTCCTTTGTGCAACATCTCTGCTAAATACTGCAGAATGTGAGGCATATGAGGCTGAGTTGTGTCTTGGCCTTTAGCTTGGTTCCAGGCAGAAAACCTTTTCCATTTGTCCGAGTAAGCCTTCCTGGTGCTTGGCCTCCTGGCTTCCAGAATAACATCCAGAACTGCTTGTGAAAGAGGGGCTTGTTGGATGTTTAAAAGATTCGCCATGCAGCCAGGTTTAAGGTTTTTAGCTAGCTGTGTAGAATCTGTTTGTTTTGCTGCGTGAGCAAATGAGGTATTTGAGGCAATATCCATGGTGGGCCGTGAGCCATATTCTTCAATAGCGGGTACCAGTGCTGGCGTGGCCAGTCTGGGGCTATGAGAATCAGTCGAGGTTTCTCCTTTTTGACCTTCAAGAGAACCTTTGTGAGAAGAGGTAATGGAGGAAAGGCATATGCTGTCAGGTTTTTCCAACTGAAGGAGAGAGTGTCCACTTTCCAAGCTTGTTGGTGGAATGTCCTTGTACAAAATTTTGTCAGTTGGTAGTTTTGAGGACTGGCAAGCAGGTCTATATTTGGTAGGCCCCAATTTTGAGTTATCATTGTAAATATTTGTGGGTCTAGCTTCCACTCGTGGGGATCTTTGATGTTTCTGCTTAGGTCGTCTGCCAATGTGCTTTTCTGTCCTGGCAGGAATTGAGCTTGTGACTGGACTTGGTAGGCCAGAGCTGTGTTCCATAAGATTGTTGCTTGCCTGCAAAGAGGGTAGGAATGTGTGCCCCCTTGTTTGTTTATGTACCACATTACTGTGGTGTTGTCCGTCTTTATTGCAAGTTGTCCTGGATGTAGAAGATCCTTGAAGGCTGTCAGAGCTTTCTGTACAGCTAGCATCTCTTTTTGATTTATGTGCAGTTTTCTTTGTTCTGCAGTCCATAGGCCTTGAATGCATTGCCCTGCCATGTGTGCCCCCCAGGCATAGTCTGAGGCGTCTGTTGTGATAGTTTGCCTGGTTGGGGGCAAGGTGAAAGCCTGACCCTTGTTGAGGTGACATGCCTGTGACCACCACAGAAATTCCTGTTGAAGGCAGGGAATGAGAGATATCACTGTGTCCAAGCTGTGGCTGTGTTGAGACCATACACTTTTTAAGTACCACTGTAATTTCCTCATATGCAGTTTTGCAAATGGTATCAGAATGCAAGATGCCATGAAGCCCAAAGCCTGCATAATTTTTCTTGCAGTTAATTGGGTCTTTGTTGCCATGGTCTTGAAATATTGAGTCAGTTGTAGTTGTTTGTCTGGTGTAAGATAAGCCTTCTGGGCCGTTGTGTCCAAGCTGGCACCCAGGAATGTCATTTTTTGTGAGGGTAGTAGTTTTGACTTCTTTTCGTTTACTGTGTACCCCAGACAATTTAGTAGATGCTTCACAAAAGCCAGATGATGTAAGAGAATGTCTTTTCTTTCTGCTTGGATGAGGCAGTCGTCCAGGTATGGATATATATGAATTCCTCTTTGTCTGCAGTATGCAATTACTGGTGCCAGGCATTTTGTGAAAACTCTGGGCGCAGTAGATAAGCCAAAGAGCAGTGCAGAGAATTGGTAATGGGTTGAACCTGCAATGAAATGGAGGTATCTTCTGCAACTTTGTCTGATAGGGACATGCAGGTGTGCCTCCTTGAGGTCCAACGTTACCAGCCATGCTTCCTTGCCCAACATGGGAAGTAGCTGCTGTAGTGTTAGCATCTTGAATTTTGGGACTTATTAAGTGTTTAGAATTGAAAGATACAGAATTGGTCTCCAAGCATTGTCCTTTCTGGGTACTAGAAAGAGCCTTGAGTAAAATCCTTGGCCTTGCTCTTGAATCGGTACCCGTTGAATGGCTCTCATGGCCATGAGAGCTGTAATTTGTTTTTGAGCCTCTGTCCTTTGATTTAGTGGCAGGTTTGGCATTCCTCTTTTCATTGGCAAGGTGTGAAAGTGGAATCTGTATCCTCGTAAAATTATGTCTAGGACCCATTTGTCCTTTGTGACCATGTGACAGTTGTCTGCAAAAAGTGCTAGTTTTCCCCCCAAGGGGGCTAACAAAAGAGCTTTGTTTGACCAGTTGAGGTGCAAGTCATTGAGTTTGCCTTCTGTGGGTTGAGACCTGTCTTCTCCTCCTTTCTGGGTTGGAGTGCCTCATTGGCGAGGTTTATACTGGGCTTGTGGTTGTCCTCTGCCCCTTGGGCGCATGTATTTACCCCTCTGAGGTCTGTCAGTAGCAGGAAAGGACTAATTTTTTGTTGGCCAGTTTCTGCTGAAGCGAGGGGGTTGTACCTGTAGGAAATCTTTGACTGTCTGCATTGATTTCGCCTTATCTTCCATTTTCTTTAGCACTTCTTCTGCTTTAACTCCAAAAAGAACATCCTGCTGTAAGGGTGCATCCAGTGGTTTTGCTTTGACATGATCAGGTAGACTTTCTTCCTTTAACCAGGCATGCCTACGTACAACTGATCCAGTGACAGCTGCTCTGCAGGAGGCGTACAAAGAATCAAACCCACATTGTAAGGTATGTTTGCCCACCTGCTCGGTGGCGTGCAACAAATCCTGTACTTCTTTCAGTTCAGATTGTTGGGGAAGGGAGGTTATCTTTTGTTTTAACTGAGAGATTAGAAACTGCTGATACTTGAGCATATGAAATTGACAATTTAGTGCTCTCATAGCTGATGTGGCTGAGGTGTAAACCTTTTTCCCCCACCTGTCTAGTGCTCTTGAGTCCCTCTCAGAAGGTACTGGGTTTTTAGCCATGGAAGCCTTAGCCCCCTTGGGACCCTGGGAGATAGTCTCTGGGTCAGCTACTAGGCTTTTGTAAAGAAATTTGTGGGAATCAGGTACTCTGTAGTATCTGTCAGGCTTTGCCGGAGCAGGAGGTAGAGAGTCTGGGTTGAAACTGGATTCTAAATAGACATCATCCACAATATCCAAAACAGGTGGGATGGCTAGAGGTCTGTGTTGGGGGAGTAAAGGAATCTCTCTGAGCCTTTTCTTGGAATCAGAGAAATCCTGACCTTCCCAGTGGAAATGTTCCCTCATAGTGTGTAAAGTTTCCCCAAAAGAGTAGTCTTCAGGAGGGGAAGCTGAGGGAATAGAGTCCTCAGCATCAGAATCTTCATAAGGAGAGTAGGAATAGTCTTGGCCTTCAGAGGAATCCGAAGAAATAGACACAGTTGCTCAGAAGAAGCAGAATCTTCCTCTTGTCTAGGCCTTTTTCAGGAGAAGGCTGTGTACCCCTGATAAGAGAAATCAAATCTTCAGCCATTTTGAGCATCTGTTTCTTAGGCATAGGGCCTTGAACAGGAGACTGAAGTGTAGTCTTTTTAGCTTTAGAAGGAGTCTTAGACTTAGAAAACGTTTTGACTGTGAGAGTCGTTGGTCTGAAAACGCGACATCCTTAGAAGGTATGTCGTCGGAAGGGCCTGAAGTAAAAGGCTGCGTCGGCCTAGTACATTCCATCAAAATATCCGTAGCGGCCTCGGGTTCCAGGACTGCAGTAGTCAGGGGCTGCGTCGGAGCCTCACTGATAACCAGAGGACCGGAGACCGGATCAACCGAGGCCTCGGAATCGGGTTTAGGCCTTGGCTGTCTGTCCTTGTCCCTGCGTTTTTTGTGCACGCCAGTAGTCGGTAGCTCCGACAGCATGTTATAGTTAAATTTTCTACCAAAAAAGTGTTGTGCGAAATCAAATCGCCTTTTAATAGTACGCTTATTAAACCTTGCACAAAAACGACAAGTGACGTCGTGATCAGGGCCTAGGCAAGGTATGCAATAAGAATGAAAATCCTTATGAGGTATTTGCTTCCCACAAGAAATACAATTGTTAACTTTTTCTGACATCGGTCTGAGGCAAGAAAAGTTTCCCCAACGGGGTACTTAGCTTTATAGAAGACTTCGGCCTGAAATTCGAATTCGACAATCTCAGGAGTCTGCCGACCGGCACTTGCGAACTGCTTCTGCTTCGGGCACCGTGCGGCAAGAAAGACTGAAGATAATGGCGTCGGTTGCAGTATATGTACCCCTGGCACACTGATGTCAGGGACGAGGCGACAGCAACCGACGTCGGACCAAGACTTTGGAAATCCTGCCGACTGCGGGACTGCCTGACGACAGGATAACCCAAGTGTGATGACTGCAGCAGGGTAACACGATGAACATCTGACAGTGCATGTAGCCTACTCTGAAGTGTAGGTATTTTCTGCAAGATTCCCTTACTGGGATGTGCAGGTAAGCTTCCTTTGAGTCGTGTTGACAACCAAGCATTTTTTCCTAGCATGGAAAGCAGCTGATGAAGAGTTAGCATTTTAAATTCTGGGATTACCAAAAAGGTGTTTAGGATAGACAGGTCCAGGATAGGATGCTAGGAGTTGTCTTTTCTGGGTACCAGGAAAAGTCTGGAGTAAAAACCTTGTCCCCATTCCTCTGCTGGGACAGGTTGAATAGCACTGATACTTAGAAGAGAGAGAACCTGCTGTTGAGCCTCTGCCCACTGATTTGGGGGTAGGTCTGGCTAACCATTTGGGATTGGTAAGGTGTGGAAGTGGAATCTGTATCCTTGGGAAACTATATTTAAAACCCATTTGTCTTGGGTAATGAGTCCCCAGTTTTTTGCATGCAGGCCGATCTTTCCCCCTAAAGGAGCAGTCAGTTGAGCAGGGCTTGGAAAGTTTAAGGTTAAGTCATTGTGACAGTTTACCATAGGGAGGTGTCTTACTACTTCCAGCTTTGGAAGTGGGAGCCAACTACTGCTTAGGCCTGTGAGTACCTTGAGACTGTAGCCTAGGTGGTCTGCTGGTCCTGGGTTTGGGACTGAAAAGGCCTGGAAGAGACAGGAAAGGACCAATTCTTAAAAGGCCAATGCCTACTAAATCTGAGAGGCTGTACTTGCAGGAAATCTTAAACAGTTTGTATAGATTTAGCTTTTTCCTCCATCTTTTTAACTACTACTTCTGCTTTGTTGCCAAACAGGCGGTCTTGGTTTAATGGAGCATCCAGTAATCCTGATCAGAAGAATCAGAAGGAAAATCAATTCCAGGTCTCTTAAAGGGAGAAGGCTGGCTTCCCCTAATTACAGTAATAAGGTCTTCAGCCATTCTTATCATTTGTTTTTTAGGCATATGGGCCTGACCATGCGGTTTGGACGTCAGTTTTCTACGTGTAGATCGAGTTTTAGGCCTTGAAGAAGAAGATGGCATCGGTTTGATATGCAAGTCAGTAGGCCTGAATACACCCTCAGAAGCCGGTGCCTGCATAGCGGCTCCGGACCCATTCAAGGTAGAGATATTGGAAGGTTCCATAGTCGAAGAAGCATCTCGCGGCATACAGGACTCCAAATGGGTCTCAGTAGAGGCCTGTGAATCTGATGTAGCAGGTATCAGGGGCTGTGAAAGTGCCTCACTGAGTACCGGCGAACTGGCGACTAGCTTAATGGAAGCATCATCGGCAGCTTTGGACCTATGTGGTCTGTCTATATCTTTATGTTTTTTTCGGAATGTCGGCAGTCGGATGGCTTAATGAAGCCATTTCTGGATAATTAAACCAAGTACTGAAATAGTTTGATGCGAAAATGAACTGACGACGAATAGTTTGAGGATTGAATAAGGCACAAAACTGACAGCGAGGAACGTCGTGGTCTGGGCCTAAGCAAGGAATGCAGTATGAATGAAAATATTTATGAAGTATTTGCTTTCCACAAGTAATACAATTGTTAACTTTTACTGACATCAGTTTAGAGTAAGAAAAAGGATCCCCAATGGGCTACTTAAGCTTTTTTGAAGACTTCGGTTCTAAAATTTGAAAACAAAAATTTCAGGAGTCGGCCGACCGGCACTTGCGAACTGCTTCTGCTTCGGACACCGCACAGCAAGAAAGACTGATGTAATGACGTTGGCTGCATGCTTTATACCCCTGACTACCTGACATCATGGAAGAAGAGACCACAACCAACGCAGGACCCAAGACTTTGATAATCAGGCCAGCTGAGGGCTACCTGCAAGTAGATAACCCAAATGTAATGAATGCAACAGTGAAACATGAAGAACATATATCACTATGGCCAAGGATGGAGATTTAGGGAGGCGGAAGCAAGTCTCATCAGAAATTCTCTGAAAAATGCTTCTGAGATTTGCCTGGAAACAGAAAGGTCAACTGCCTACCATAATAATAGCTCTACATGGTCCCCATCCTTCCTCTTCAGACATTCAGGACTTAAACTGAAGATCTAAATTAGCTTGGCAAAAGCAACCTTCTCAGGCTTACATTCTTCCCCTCACCCATAATGCAATATCCTCCTCAGTAATTCTCCACATACGTATTGTACCACATAAAGGTGAAGCATAACAAGAAATTACATCCACTCACAGAACTCAACCTCCCGCCATACTGCCTCTTTTATACCTTAGGTGATAATGCTAGGGGAAGGAGAATGGGCACACTTGTAGAAGATGGGCACTGATATAAACAGCAACCAATAATTTGAGAACCTGCACCTATATGCAGAAGTAAGGGGTGGTGGGTGGGTGGTACTATTTCAGCAGTGAGGAACTTGAGCATCTACTGTATGTGGAATCCTTTCTCCCTAGTTCCGAGAATCTGGACAAAATACAGGGAGACTGATGACTTGATTCAAATTAAACTTTGAAACAACTTTGGGAATAAATAAGGGACTTGTTCTTAAATGAGACCCTGTCTCTATGGAAGACCAGACAAGGTTCACCCACTATGAAAGACTGCAACTCAGATACTCTTCTTGCAGATATCACAGCAAAAAGGAGTACAGTATTCCATGTGATTAACCTTAAATCTGACCGATGAGTTGGTTCAAAGCAAGACATTAATTTTCTAGCACACATTTAAGATCCCAGAAAGGAGCCCCCTGTTTTCTAGGAGACCTAAGATGTAACCCCCTCCAGAAACAGTTTTACCAAAAACAGAAATAAAAGGGGAGGATCCATGGTCCGACACACTGAAATAGTTGCAAAATGTACCTACAGAAACGAATACGTCAGACCAGAGGGAAGTAACTCACACAAATGCTTTAGAACCAATGGTACACAATCCTTGATGGAAACCTGGCTATTAGCTTGGCACCAACTAGAAAATCATTTTACACTCCCCATTATAAGATTTCTTAGTGGCAGTTTTTCTTGCACCCTTTAGTATCTGCTGCATGTTCTTATGAAAAAGGTGCCTAAAAGGTATCAAAACTGAAACATCCAGGCAGATGGTTGAGAAAGAGGGGTTTCAAACTTCCCTTGTTTCATGTGAGTAGATCCAGTCTGTAAGGAAGCTTGTGGTAATTGTCCTTGGCCAATTCTAAAAAAAAGGAGAACTAATGCTGCCAGGTCAACAGGGAGTTTCCCAGTGACTTTTTGGGGAGTCCTTCTGAATCCTCAGTATTACCCCGGGTATCAGTGGAAAGGGTAGAAATGCATAAAAGAACATTCCTGACCATAGGAATGAAAATGCAAGCGTTTTCCAGGCATGCTTGCAAGGATCCTTTGTGCAGAATTTGTTCAGTTGTCAGTTTTGAAAGGAGGCAAACAGATCTATTTAAGGTGCTCCCCACAACTAAATAAATTCCTGGAAGACCCCTTCATTCAGTTTCTGTTTGTGAGCATATGTCCTGGTCCTGCTCAGCTTGTCTGCCACTGTAGTTTGCTTTGGCAAAATGTAAGATGCCTGGAGGGTTAAGGAATGCTGTTGAGCTACTTCCCATGCCATCACAGCCAGCCTGCAAAAAGGATACGAGCTGGTGTCACCCTTCTTGTTTACACACCACATCACTGTGGCACTGTCTATAATCACCTGAAGAAGTCCTAGGGACCATAGATGATAAAGAGATTTTTAAGTGATGGATCATAACTAACATCTCTAACATTTACGTTCTTCAGTTTGTCTGAGGAGTTCCACAAACTTTACACCTTTACCTTCATCAGAAAGTACAGTTTTGTACCTACCATAAATGTAGATGTTTGAGTGCTAATACAGCTGCAGTCATAACAGATGGGTTCTCCTGCCGTCAGGCGGGTCCTCGGTCGGCCAAATTCCAAAGTCTAGGTCTGGCGTCGGTTGTCTTCGCCTCTTCCCTGACGTCAGTTCGACAAGGGTATAAAAGAAAGTACAGTTTTGTACCCAACATAAATATAGATGTCCGATAGGCATGCATTTGCAGTCCTCACATATGGGATGTCCTGCCTCAGGCAGCCCTTCGGTCGGCCGGATTCCAAAGTCTGGGTCCGGCGTCTGCTGATGTCGCCCCTTCCCCGACGTCAGAGCGCCTGGGGTATAAAAGCGTCAGCCGACGCCATCTTCCTCAGTTTTTCTTGCCCCAGATGCCAGGTGCCCTCTACGGAAGGCTAAATTTGGAGAAATGCAATAAATTCCAAACATGCACAGAAAAATATATGTATATGTGTATATATATATATATATATATATATATATATATATATATATATATATATATAAACAAATACACCATAATAGATAACCCCAGCTAGCTATGAGAGGGAAAGTACCCAAGAAATACCACAGAGGGGAAGGAGGGAGGGTAAACCTGACTGCAGATGCATACCTATCGGACATCTACATTTATGGTAGGTACAAAACTGTACTATGTCCTTCAAGGATGCATCTGTAGTCCTCACATATGGGTAGAATACCATAGCCAATCTGGGGGTGGTAGGATCTATGTAAAGGATGGTGTAGCTAAAATGCCCTGCAGGACTGCCGTAGCAAAGCCTGCTCTGGATCTGGTATATAAAGGTAGATTGTAATGCTTGGAAAATGTATGCACGGAGCTCCATGTAGCAGCTTCTAAAATGTCCTTGGTAGCCACCCCTCTTAAGAAGGCTGTGGAGGTGGCTGTGGCTCTGGTGGAATGAGGTCTAATGTTAGCTGGCACAGCTTTGCCATGAAAGGAGCAACAAAAACGAATGCAATTTCCTATCCATTTTGAAATTGTCTGTTTGGAAATTGCTTTTCCTTGTGCACCAGCAGCATATGCTACAAACAGCTGGTCAGTTTTTCTGTAACTTTTAGTTCTGTCCAAGTAGTAGCGCAGCTGTCTGTGAATGTCCAGGGTATGCAGAAGTTTCTCCCCTTTGTTTTGTGGATTTGGAAAGAAGGTAGGCAGGTGAATAGCTTGGTTCAATGAGATCCTGGATACTACCTTTGGCATAAATGAAGGATTGGTTCTCAATGAAACTCTGCCCTGATGAAAAATAAGAAATGGTTGTACTGCCATGAGGGCCTGTAACTCAGATACTCTCCTTGCTGAGGTTATGGCCAGAAGGAAGGCAGTCTTCCAAGACAGGAACTGTAGTTCTGAAGATGCTGCTGGTTCAAAGGGAGGCAGTGTTAGTTTTTCCAACACGAAGTTAAGGTCCCATGTTGGCACTGGTGGTTTCCTTGGAGGATTGATGTTTTTAATTCCTCTTAGAAACTGTCTTAGGAGAGGGTGAGAGAAGACAGGAGGATCAGTATTGTATTCTGCTGAAATTGCTGAAGCATGAATTTTAATGGATGAGTAAGACAGGCCATTGTGGAGCATTTCTGCCAAGTATTCCAGGATATGTGCCATGTTCATCACTGTCGCATCTAGGCCCTTTGTGGAGCTCCAAGTGCGGAATCTTTTCCATTTTGCTGAGTAAGCCTTTCTTGTGGAAGGGCGGCGAGCTTCCATGATGATATCCTTAACTCTCTTGGATAGCTTATCCTGGGAAGGAATCAAGGTATTCTCCAGGCTGTTAGTTGCAAGGTTTTCAGGTTGGCATGCAGAGTTTTGTAATTGTGCTGTGTCAGGAGCAGTGGCCATTGAGGAAGAGGCCACGGTTTCGTGCGTGACATGCTCTTTAACAGTGGGTACCAGTGCTGTCTTGGCCAGTCCGGAGCTATCAAAATCACTTTTGGCTGCTCTGTCCTGATCTTCAGTAAGACCTTAGTCATTAATGGAAGAGGTGGGAATGCATACACTGTTAAGAGTTCTCCAACTGAAAGAGAGGGCGTCCACTTTCCATGCTTGTGGGTGGTATGTCTTTGTGCAGAATTTCTTCAGCTGATGATTGTGCTGGGAGGCAAAAAGATCTATGTCCGGCCTCCCCCATGATTGTGTTATCTGATGGAAGATGTCTGGGTGCAGCATCCATTCGTGTGCATCCATGATATTTCTGCTTAGGCTGTCCGCCAGTATATTGTCTTTTCCTGGTACAAACTGTGATTGCAGCTCTATATTGAGTTTCAGGGAAAGCTCCCATAGATTCATTGTCAGTCTGCAAAGAGGGTAGGAATGGGTACCTCCTTGCTTGTTTATGTACCACATAACTGTGGTGTTGTCTGTCCTTATTAGCAGGTGGCCTTGATGCAGAAAGAGTCTGAAGGCCTCGATTGCATGTATCACTGCCAGCATTTCCTTTTGGTTTATGTGCATGTGTAGTTCCTTTTGTGACCATAATCCTTGAATGCATCTGCCCTCCATGTGTGCTCCCCAACCGTGGTCTGAAGCATCCGTTGTAATGGTTTGGCTGGCTATTGGTTTGCTGAAGGGTAGACCCCTGTTTGACTGACTTGCTTGAGCCCACCAAAGAAATTCCTTTTGGAGGCATGGAATGAGTGGGATCAAAGTTTCTAAGCTGTGACTGTGCTGAGTCCATAAACTGCTTAGGTACCATTGTAATTTCATCATATGCAGCCTTGCTTGTGTAATCAGAAGAATACAAGATGCCATGTAACCCAGGGCCTGCAGGATTTTCCTTGCAGTCAGCTGAGTTTGTCTCGTCAGATTCTTGAAGTAATCCGGTAGTTGTCTTTGTTTTTCTTCTGTGAGGAAAGCCATTTGTTTGGTTGTGTCTAGGTCCGCACCCAGAAAAGTTATCCTTTGGGATGGCACAAGTCTTGATTTGTGAATGTTGACTGTATATCCCAAAGCCTGAAGTAGGCAGATGGCATAATCCAAGTGTTTTAACAAAGTTTGTTGGCTGTCCGCTTGTATTAGGCAGTCGTCCAGATATGGGTAGATTTGAATCCCCTGAAGTCTGTAGTGTGCAATTACTGATGCCAGGCATTTCGTGAATACTCTGGGTGCAGTAGATAAGCCAAAGGGCAATGCTGAGAATTGATAATGCTCTAAACCTGCAAGAAATCTGAGGTGTCTTCAGCAACTTTGTCTGATAGGGACATGCAGGTATGCCTCCTTGAGGTCTAGAGTTACCAGCCAAGACCCCTTGCCCAGCATGGGAAGGAGTTGCTATAGAGTCAGCATTTTGAATTTTGGCACAATGAGATAAGAATTCAGTGCGGACAAGTCGAGAATAGGCCTCCATTGTTTTTCTTTTCTTGGAACAAGGAATAGTCTGGAATAAAATCCTTGGCCTTGTTCTGAAACGGGAACCTTTTCTATAGCTTTCATTTGCATTAAGCTGGAGATTTGTTTCAAAGCCTCTGCCTTTTGATTTGGTGGCAGGTCTGGCATACCTTTTCTTTTTGGCAATGTGTGAAAATGGAACTTGTATCCTTTGTCTATTATTTGCAGTGTCCATTTGTCCCTTGTAATAGTGTGCCAATTTTTTGAGAATAAAGAAAGCTTTCCACCCAAAGGTGCTTCTAATTGAGCCCTGGTTGGCGGGGTCAAAGCAAAGTCATTGATTCTGTCCTTGTGCAGCAGTTGTAGGTCCTGCACTACCTCTCTGGTTGGGAGGCTGCCATTGACGTCCTCTGTAGGAGCCTCTAGCTTGTCCTCTACCTCTGGCACGCCTGTTCTTGCCTCTCTGAAATCTCTCTGTGTCTAGAAAGGACCAATTCTTGGTAGGCCAATTTCTGCTGAATCTTGGTGGTTGGACTTGGAGAAAATCTTTGACTCTTTGTACAGATTTTGCCTTTTCCTCAAATTTCTTTAAGACCTCCTGAGCAGTGGAGCCAAATAACTTTTGCTTCTCCAGTGGAGCATCCAGAAGCTTTGCCTTTACATGGTCTGGCAGAGATTGTTCCTTCAGCCAAGCATGCCTACGTATGACTGCACCTGTCATAGCTGACCTACATGAAGCTTCCAATGCATCATAACCACACTGTAAGAAATGGTTGCTAACCTGCTGGGAATTATGCACCAGATCCTGAAGTGATTTACGATCTAAGGGTTCAGGAGAAGACAGTTTCTTATGCAATTCATCTAACAAATACTCTTGGTATTGTATCATATGAAATTGACAATTTAATGACCTCATAGAAAGAGTAGCAGAAGTATACACTTTTTTACCCCATCTCTCTAATGCCCTGGACTCCCTTTCAGAAGGAAGTGGATTTTTAGAAGTGGCAGCTGCAACCCCTTTAGGGCCCTGTGAAATAGTTTCTGGATCAGCAGAGTGGGCCTTGTAAAGAAAATGATGTGTGTCCGGGACCCTGTAGTACCTATCGGGTTTTACCGGAGCCGGAGGAAGAGTGTCAGGGGTTATGCTAGACTCAGAGTACACATCATCAATGACATTCAAAACAGGAGGAATAGCCAAAGGTCTATGCTGAGGTAAATGCAGAAAAGTCCTTAATTTCTTCCTGGAACCAGAGAATTCCTGGCCCTGCCAATTGAAATGCTCTCTCATAGTATGAAGGGTTTCCCCGAAGGAAAGTTCTTCAGGAGGGGAGGCCGAGGGGATAGATTCCTCTGCATCAGAATCCTCGTAGGCCGAAAAAGCCTCCTCCTGGTAGTCAGAGAGGGCAGAGCCATCAGAGGCCTCATCCGAGGAGTGGGGATCAGAGGGCTCAACCCTGGGCCTTTTGTCTAGAGGAGGTTGAGAGCCCCTGTCCGGATGGGGCTGAGAGCCCCTAATTAAGGAAATAAGGACATCTGCCAAACTAAGAATCTGTGAACCTGTAGAGGGTCCCTGAGGAATAACCCTGGGAGGCATAGTTTTTGTGTGTTTAGCTGCTTTAGCCCTGGTGAATGCCTTAATGGACATGGAAGCAGGAGGCCTGGCAGCACCACGTGCTGGTGTACTTTTGTCTAGAGGAATGGTGTCGGAAGTTTCCAAGACACCAGTTTCTGAAGGAAATTCAATAACTGACTCAGTATGGGCCTCCGGGGCCGGGTTGTCGATAGAGTGGTATTGGTGGTCGGAAGTACCAAGGACTCTGTTTCAGCCGAGACAGAGACACTCGCGGTAGGCCTAGCCGTGGTTTCAGCCGAAACCGCGGTCCGCGTGTCTTGGTCCTTGTCCTTCCGTTTCTTAGCTAAATGAGGAGTCGGACTCTCCGACGGCATGTTGTAGGAGAAACTAGCCCCAAAAAATTCCTCTGCAAACTCCGCCCGACACCTAAGAGTGCGTCGATTGAAGGAAGCACAGGCTGAACAGGCCGAGACATCGTGGTCTGGGCCTAGGCAGGGGAGGCAGTAAGAGTGGAAATCCTTATGAGGTATTTGTTTCCCACAAGTTAAGCAATTATTAACTTTATCTGACATCGGCTGAGGCAAGAAAGAGTCCCCAACGGGGTACTTAGCTTTTGAAGTCTTCGGTTAGCTGAAATACAGGAGCTGGCCGACCGGCACTTGCGAACTGCTTCTGCTTCGGGCACCACGCGGCAAGAAAGATAGAGGAAGATGGCGTCGGCTGACGCTTTTATACCCCAGGCGCTCTGACGTCGGGGAAGGGGTGACATCAGCCGACGCCAGACCCAGACTTTGGAATCCGGCCGACCGAAGGGCTGCCTGAGGCAGGACAACCCATATGTGAGGACTGCAGATGCATCCTTGAAGGACATCCAACCAACGCCATTTTCTTCAGTTTTTCTTGCCCCAGATGTCAGGTGCCCCCAGAAGGAAGACAATACATAAAATTATGTAGTAATGCAATGCAATATAATCAAAAAACAGTAGTTACAAGCAAATACACCATAAAAGAATACCCTTAGAGGGGAAGGAGGGAGGGAAACCTGGACTGCAGCTGTATTAGCACTCGAACATCTACATTTATGGTAGGTACAAAACTGTACTATGTTCATCGTGCATACAGCTGCAGTCATAACAGATGGGTAGAATCCCAAAGCTAAGAAAGGGGTGGTAGGCACTAGGTGGAACTAGGAGGAGCCAAAATGCTCTGCAAGACTGCAGTGGCAAAGCCTGCTCTAGATTTGGAGTATAATGGTAGGTTGTAGTGTTTGGAGAAGGTATGCACAGAACTCCAAGTGGCTGCTTCCAAAATATCCTTGGTAGGAACTCCTCTGAGGAAGGCTGCAGAGGTGGCTGTGGCCCTGGTGGAATGAGTTCTAATGCCTGTAGGTACAGTTTTGCCATGAAAGGAATAGCAAAAGCGTATGCAGTGGGCTATCCATTTTGAGATTGTCTGTTTCGAAATTGGTTTTCCTTGAGCTCCTACCGCATAGGCCACAAAGAGCTGTTCTGATTTTCTGAAAGGTTTTGTTCTGTCCAAATAATAACGCAGTAGCCTGTGGATGTCCAAGGAATGTAGTAATCTCTCTCCTTTGTTTTGAAGATTGGGATAAAAAGTAGGTAAATGTATGGCCTGATTTAAAGCTACGCTGGATACCAATTTAGGCATAAAGGACGGGTTGGTTCGTAAGGAAACTCTGTCCTGATGGAAGATGATAAAAGGCTGAACAGCCATGAGAGCCTGTAGTTCTGAAACTCTACGAGCTGAAGTGATAGCCAGAAGGAAAGCTGTTTTCCAGGACAAGTACTGCAAATCTGATGAGGCAGCTGGCTCAAAAGGAGGCAAAGTCAGTTTTTCCAGAATGCAATTGAGATCCCAAGCAGGTATTGGTTGTTTCCTTGGAGGTCTTAAATTCTTAGCCCCTCTGAGGAACTGTCTTAAAAGCGGGTGAGAAAATAAAGGAGGATCTGTGTTGTATTCTGCAGAAATGGCTGAGGCATGGATTTTGATGGAGGAGAACGAAAGTCCACTGCTTATAGTTCAGCCAAATATTGTAGTATTTGAGGTAAATTCAGTGTTCCAGGGTTCTGGCCCTTTTTCTCATTCCAGACACAAAAACGTTTCCATTTTGCGGAGTAAGCTTTTCTAGTTGATGGCCTTCTGGCCTCCAAAATGACATCCTGCACCTCCTTGGAGAGTAGGGCCTGCTGTGATGCTAAGGAATCTTCCATGCGGCTAGATTGAGTGTTTTTAGCTGACTGTGAAGAGTTTTGAAGCTGTGCTGAGTCAGAAGAAGAGGCATTAGAGGCAGGGTCCATGGAGGGGAATGCGTCAGGCTCCTCAGGAGTGGGTACGAGTGTTGCCTTGGCCAGTCCGGAGCAATGAGGATCATCTTTGGTCTGTCTGCTCTGGTCTTCAATAGGACTTTGGGCAGCAGAGGAAGTGGCGGGAAGGCATAAACTGTCATTGATGTCCAACTGAAAGAGAGAGCGTCCACTCTCCAGGCCTTTGGATGGAAGATCCTCGAGCAGAATTTTGTCAATTGATGATTTTTGTGGGAGGCAAAGAGATCTATGTCTGGCCTTCCCCATTCTTGTATTATTTCTGTAAAAACTTTTGGATGCAACTTCCATTCGTGTGGATCTGTCATATTCCTGCTTAGGTTGTCTGCCAGCGTGTTTTCCTTGCCTGGCAAGAAATGTACTTGTAGTTCCATTTGTAAGTCCATGGCCATGTTCCAAAGTGACATGGCCAGTCTGCATAGGGGATAAGAATGTGTTCCTCCCTGCTTGTTTATGTACCACATAACTGTGGTGTTGTCCGTTCTTATCAATAGTTGACCTGGTTGTAGAAGGTCCTTGAAAGCTATAATAGCATTTATTACTGCTAGCATTTCTTTTTGATTGATGTGAAGGTGCTTTTCTTTTTGGGACCATTTGCCCTGAATGCACTGGTCTGTCATGTGCGCCCCCCAGGCGTAGTCCGAGGCGTCTGTTGTGATGACTTGATTTGCTTGAGGCTTGCTGAATGGAAGACCTGTGTTTGTTTGGCATGCTTGAGCCCACCACAGAAATTCCTTTTGCAGACATGGAATTAGTGGTATCATTGTTTCCAAACTGTGGCTGTGTTGAGACCATATGTTTTTTAGGTACCATTGTAGTTTTCTCATATGCAGCTTTGCACATGGGATTAGTAAGATGCAAGATGCCATGAATCCCAGAGCCTGCAGGATTTTCCTTGCAGTCAGCCTGGTGCAATTTGCCAGTGTTCTGAAATATTGAATTAGTTGCCCCTGCTTCTCTGGCGTGAGGTAGGCCATCTGGGTGTTTGTGTCCAAATTGGCACCCAGGAAAATTATATTCCGAGAGGGTATTAGCCTTGATTTCTCTTTGTTGACTGTGTATCCCAGAGAGTTTAATAACATTATTACATAAGCCAGATGTTTCAGAAGAATGTGCTTGCTGTCCGCTTGGATCAGGCAGTCGTCCAAATAAGGGTATATTTGTATCCCTTGAAGTCTGCAGTAGGCAATTACTGATGCCAAGCATTTCGTGAATACTCTGGGCGCAGTAGATAAGCCAAGAGAATTGATAATGGCTTGAACCTGCAAGAAATCTGAGGTATCTACTGCAATTTTGTCTGATTGGGACATGCAGGTATGCCTCCTTGAGGTCCAATGTTACCAGCCAAGACTCCTTGCCCAGCATAGGAAGAAGTTGCTGTAGAGTGAGCATCTTGAATTTTGGTACGAGTAGGAATGTGTTTAGGATGGAAAGATCCAAAATAGGTCTCCAATCTTTTCCCTTCCTTGGCACCAGAAATAGCCTGGAATAAAAACCTTGACCTTGTTCGTGTGTAGGTACCTCTTGAATAGCTTTCATGTTTATAAGATCTGAAATTTGCTTTTGTGCCTCTGCCCTTTGATTGTGTGGCAGGTTTGGCATGCCTCTCATTTTTGGAAGGGTATGAAAATGGAATTTGTAGCCTCTGTTTATAATGTCCAGGATCCATTTGTCCTTTGTCACAACATGCCAATTTTTTTGAGAATAGTACCAGCTTTCCTCCTAAGGGGGCTGCCATTTGAGACCTGGTTGGCCTGCAAAGGGGAAAGTCATTGCGTCTGCTTTCTGAAAGATTGTGAGTTGTCCTCACCACCTCTTTGTGTAGGAGCTTGCCATTGTCTGCCTCTGTACGATCCTTGTGATTGTCCTCTGCCCCTCGGGCACCTGTATCTGCCTCTTTGGGGTCTGTCTGTGGCAGGAAAGGACCAGTTTTTGGAAGGCCAATTTCTACTAAAACGTGGGGGTTGAACCTGCAGAAATTCTTTCACAGTTTGCATTGATTTAGCTTTTCCCTCCATTTTCCGTAATACTTCCTCAGCATTTGCCCCAAATAGTACATCCTTTTGAAGAGGGGCGTCTAGTAATTTAGCTTTGACATGATCAGGCAAGGCTTGTTCCTTGAGTCAGGCATGCCTACGTATGACTGAGACTGTAACAGCAGCTCTACATGAGGCCTCTAGAGCATCAAAACCACATTGTAAGGTATGTTTACCCACTTGTTCTGCACTATGCATCAAATCCTGCAAATCCTTCAAGTCTGGTTGTTCAGGTTGTGACATTTTACTTTTCAATTGAAATAACAGAAACTGTTGGTATTTTAGCATATGAAACTGACAGTTTAAGGCTCTCATGGTTAAGGTAGCCGAGGTATATACCTTTTTTCCCCCACCTTTCTAAGGATCTGGAATCTCTCTCGGAAGGCAGTGGATTTTTGGAAATGGAAGCCTTAACTCCCTTGGGCCCCTGTGAGATGGTTTCTAGGTCAGCAGCATGGCGTTTGTAAAGAAATTGGTGTGAGTCAGGAACCCTGTAGTACCTGTCAGGCTTAACTGGAGCTGGAGGTAGAGAGTCCGGGTTAAGGCAGGCCTCCGAGTAAACATCATCTAGGATGTCCAAGACAGGAGGTATAGCCAGAGGCCTGTGCTGGGGTAACAAAAGAAATTCCCTGAGCCTTTTCTTGGAATCTGAATAATCCTGGCCTTCCCAGAGGAAGTGTTCCCTTAAGGTATGCAAAGTTTCCCCAAATGAGTAATCCTCAGGGGGGGATACAGAAAGAATAGACTCCTCTGCATCAGAGTCTTCAAAGGGGGAGTAAGACTGTTCCTGATCATCAGAGTGTTCTGAAATAATGGAGCCCTGATCAGAGGAGGGGGAATCTTCCTCCACTCTGGGCCTTTTGTCCGGAGGTGGCTGAGAACCTCTGATTAGAGTAATTAAATCCTCAGCCATTTTAAGCATCTGTTTCTTAGGCATGGGGCCTGGAGATGGGCCCTGTGTAGCTGGTCTTTTAGGGTGCATGGATGCTTTAGACTTGGTGAAAGCCTGATGGAGAAAGAAGAGGAAGGTCTGAAGACACCTTGAGTGGAGGTGGACCTGTCCACATTCTGTGTTTCAACGCCAAGAGTGGCTTTGGTATCTGTAGTCGGGGTGTGGGCCGAGGAGCCTGCGACCTCGGGTACAGGAGACACCGCCAAAGATGTGTCGTCGGTAATCAGGGGCTGCGTAGGCGCCTCACTGAGATCCGGACCACGTGTAGTCGGCTTTGGCGTGGTGTCGGTAGAGGCCGCAGACCTCGAGTGTCAGTCCTAGTCTTTGCGTTTTTAGACAAAACCGGAGTTGGAGTATCCGACGACATGGTATAGTTAAATGCTTTCCCAAACAAATGCTGGGCGAACTCCGCCCGACGCTTAATAGTGCGTTTGTTAAAGATAGCACAAAAGTGACAGACCGAGACGTTGTGGTCTGGGCCTAAACAAGGTATACAGAGGGAATGGAAATCCTTATGCGGTATTTGCTTCCCACAAGAAATACAATTATTAACTTTGTCTGACATCGGTCTGAGGCAAGAAAGGTTTCCCCAACGGGGTACTTAGCTTTTAAGAAGACTTCGGTTTCCAAATTTTTTGTAATCTCAAGAGCTGGCCGACCGGCACTTGTGAACTGCTTCTTCTTCGGGCACCGCGTGGCAAGAAAAGACAGAAGAAAATGGCATCAGCTGGTTCTTTTATACCCCTGTCACACTGACGTCAAGGAAGAGGCGACGACAACCGACGCCGGACCTAGACTTTGGAATTCGGCCGACCGAGGACCCGCCTGACGGCAGGAGAACCCATCTGTTATGACTGCAGCTGTATGCACGATGAACATCTGCACCTTAAGCAAAATCTGAGACCACTGCAGTTAAAGACTGACTTGGGATCTGAGCAGAAAAGGGGAGACCTGGACTTAGAACTATTTGCTGTCTCCACGAGTGCAGTTCCTTTTCACAAGTCCAAAACTGAAATCCAAAATTCTAAAGGATAAAGAAGACACTGGGTGTGTGTGTGTATGTGTGTGTGTACGTGTGTCAACAAACCACTGATTTTCTTTCACGTGTAACCTAACAAGAAAGAAGACTTTGGGAATTTCTAAAGGCAGGGCTTGAAAAATCTTAGACACTCCCTGAATTAACTTCACTCTTACATCAAATAGCTTGAGGACCTGAGTAGTAAACAAGCCAAATGAAATCTCCTTATCAAATGCAGAATTCACTATTTCAGACTTCAGCTCATCACCAAACCTTTGGTTACATACATAGGGATATTTCCTCAAAACTGTAGTGGTGGCCCACGACACAGTATCTGTCAAAAACATACACTCTTCAGAGCATATTTAGATACCTGAGAAAGGTCAGAAATAAAGAAGTTATGTACACACATAATGTTCCATCTGTGTTGTCTATTTTCATTCTTCCTCATCCTGTAGTGGTGCGGTTCCGATCCTCACTTGGCCGCTACAATAGCTTGTGGGAATCAAAAACTCCCAAGCTAATCACTTACCCACAATGCACCTTTCCTAATTACCTCAGATTGAGTTTGTTGATAGAAAAGACAAATACTTTCATGGAGACTGTATCTGGAACTATAAACGTATACCAAAAAGGAGGTAATATTTTATTTATTACCCGTTCTTCCAGAACTCAAAGGCAGTGGGTTGGAGGGTGGGGAGTTGAGGAAGAATGAAAATGGACAACACAGACGGAATGTTATGGTGAGTACATAACTTCTTTATCTGAAGTTGTTAATTTTCATTCTATCCTCAACCTGTGGGACAGAGTGCCCAGCTACTTTATATCCTGAGTGGACTTAAGAAAGGATGTTCCTGAGCACCATTGAGATGAATGATGCTCTACCCCTGGAGACCAGATCCAATTAGTAATGAATAATAAAGGTATGAGGGGCTAGCCCAAGTTGCTACTGCACAGATGTCTTCCATGGAAGCTCTAGACTAGTGATGGTGAACCTATGATGCACGTGTCAAAGGTGACATGACACAACATTTTGGGTGACACACCAGCCTTCACCAACACCTGAGTTACCAAAGAAAAGAACAGTTGTGTACACTTACCATAAATGTAGATGTTCGAGTGTATTCACTGTTGCAATCATTACATTTGGGTAATTTGCTGGCAGGATGCCTTCAGTCGGCCTGAATATCAAAGTCTTGGGTCCTGCGTCGGTTGCAGTCTCCTCTTCCATGACGTCAGGTCGTCAGGGGTATAAAACATGCAGCCGACGCCATTTTCTTTAGTTTTTCTTGCCCCAGAAGTCGGGTGCCCCCAAATGGGGAGCAAAAATATATATATATATATATATATATATATATATATATATATATATATATATATATATATATATATATATATACATACATACACACATGTATATATAAATGCAATTGTAACAACATAAACTTTACCTTCATCTAAAAGCAAATACACCACAAAGGCTGTAGAATATAGTGAAGGAAAGAGAAGTTCTAGAAAAAAGGGGGATGGTGGGTGGGTAACCCGGACTGCAACAGTGAATACACTCGAACATCTACATTTATGGTAAGTGTACACAACTGTACTATGTTCTTCGTGTTTCACTGTTGCAGTCATTACATTTGGGTAGAATCCCAAAGCTATGGATGGGAGGCTGGAACTAAATAGCATTAGGAGCAGCTATAAGGCCCTGCAGAACTGCAGTGAAAAAGCCTGCCCTGCACTTAGAGAAGAGAGGCAAATGATAATGCTTTGTAAAAGTATGAACAAAGCTCCAAGTAGCGACTTCTAGAATGTCTTTGGTCGGCACCCCCCTGAGAAAAGCTGCTGAGGTAGATGCAGCCCCGGTGGAATGTGACCCGATTCCCTTGGGCACCGATTTACCATGATGCAAACAGCAGAAACAAATGCAGTGTCTTATCCACTTTGAAATAGCCTTTCCCTCTGATCCTGCAGCAAATGCAACCAGTAGCTGCTCAGACTTTCTTAGAGATATGGTCCTGTTTAAGTAGAATTTTAGTTGTCTGTGTACGTCCAAGGAATGCAGAATCCACTCCCCCTTGTTCTGCGGATTTGGGTAAAAAGTTGGCAGGTGAATAGTTTGGTTAAGAGCCACAATGGATACCACCTTAGGCATAAAGGAAGGATTGGTCCTGAGGGACACCCTGTCCGGGTAAAATGTAAAAAAAAGGCTCCACAGCCATGAGAGCCTGTAGTTCTGAAACCCTTCTTGCTGAAGTGATTGCCAGAAGGAAAGCTGTTTTCCAAGATAAAAACTTTATATCTGCAGTAGCTGCTGGTTCAAATGGAGGCAAGGTGAGCTTTTCCAACACAAAATTGAGGTCCCATGCAGGAGTTGGTGATCTCCTGGGAGGCCTTACATTTTTGGCCCCTCTAAGATACTGTTTTAGCAGAGGATGAGAAAAGATGGGAGGCTCTGTGTTGTAATGAGCCGAGATGGAAGAGGCATGTATTTTTATTGATGAAAAAGATAGGCCCTTGTCAAGCATCTCAGTCAAGTATTGTAAAATGTGAGGAATATTTGGCTTTGCTGTGTCCGTCCCTTGTGCTTGATTCCAAGCACAGAATCTCTTCCATTTATCAGCATAAGATTTTCTAGTACTAGGCTTTCTGGCTTCGAAAATGACATCCATCACAGATTTACTGAGAGGTGTTGTTTGAATAATTACATGATCAGCCATGCTGCCAGGTTCAGAGTTTGGAGCTGATAGTACAGAATTTGATTGCTCTGCTGAGACGGTAGAAGTATTTGAGGCAAGTACTAAGGAGGGAGTTGAGACATATTTCTTAGAATTGGGTACCAGTGTTGGCGAGGCCAGTCCGGGGCAATGAGGATCATTTTTGGTTTTTCGTGTCTGACCTTTAGTAAAACCTTGGGGAGAAGAGGCAGAGGAGGGAAGGCGTAGACTGATAGGCTTTTCCAACTGAAGGATAGGGCATCCACTTTCCATGCTTGTCTGTGATACGTTCCTTGTGCAGAATTTGTCCAGTTGATAATTCTGGGGAGAGACAAATAGATCTATGTCCGGACTCCCCCATTTCTCTGTTAATATGCTGAAGACTTGTGGATCCAGTTTCCAATTGTGAGGGTCCACAAGATTTCTGCTTAGGTCGTCTGCCAGAGTATTTTGTTTTCCTGGCAGGAACTGAGCTTGAAGATGTACTTGGTAAGCCAAGGCTGTGTCCCACACTACCATGGCTAGTCTGCAAAGGGGTAGGAATGTGTACCCCCTGCTTGTTTATGTACCACATAACCGTGGTGCTGTCAGTCTTTATCAGTAGTTGTCCTGGATGAAGTAAGTCCTTGAAGGCTGTCAGGACATTCTGAACAGCTAACATCTCTTTCTGGTTGATATGCAGATGCATTTGTTTTGGGCTCCATATGCCCTGAATGCATCTCCCTGCCAGGTGGCCCCCCCCAAGCATAGTCTGATGCGTCTGTAGTTAGGGTTTGGGTGGCAGGGGGTATAGTGAAAGACCGTCCCATGTTCTGGTGACATGTCTCTGCCCACCAAAGAAACTCCTGTTGTAGGCAGGGAATGAGAGGAATCATTATGTCCAGACTGTGACAATGTTGACTCCATAAACGTTTTAGATACCACTGTAGTTTCCTCATATGCAATCTTCCATATGGAATTAGTAGAATGCAGGATGCCATGAACCCCAAAGCCTGCAGAATGTGTCTTGTAGATAACTGGGTTTTTGTTGCCATCTGTTTGAAGTAAATAGTCAGTTGCCTTTGTTTGTCTGGCGTAAGGTAAATCATCTGGGCAGTTGTATTCGAGCTTGCATCCAGGAATGTAGTCCTTTGAGAGGGTACCAGTTGTGATTTCTTTTCGTTTATTGTGTATCCTAGGCATGTTAGAAGCCTTTTTACAAATGCCAGATGTTGAAGAATGTCGTTGTTTTCTGCTCGAATGAGACAGTCGTCCAAGTAAGGATAGATTCGTATGCTTCTTTGTCTGCAAAATGCAATTACTGATGCCAGGCACTTTGTAAAGACCCTAGGCGCAGTAGATAAGCCAAAGGGCAGTGCAGAGTGGAGGTATCTTCTGCACGATTCCCTTACTGGGATATGCAGGTATGCCTCTTTTAAGTCTAGAGTCACTAGCCAAGCATTCTTGCCCAGCATGGGCAGAAGCTGTTGCAAAGTCAGCATTTTGAATTTTGGGATGTCCAAGAATGTGTTCAAAATCGATAAATCCAGTATTGGGCACCAGGCATGGTCTTTTCTAGGTACCAGGAACATTCTCGAGTAAAACCCTTGATCTTTTTCCTGTTCTGGTATTGGTTGAATAGCCCCCATATCCATGAGGGATTTAACTTGTTTCTGTGCCTCTGCCCATTGATTTTGTGGCAGATTTGCTCAACCGTTTGGAACTGGCAAGGTATGGAAATGAAATCTGTATCCCTGGAATACTATGTTTAATACCCACTTGTCCTGGGTTATTAACTGCCAATTTTGAGCATGAAGTGCTATTTTTCCCCCCAAGGGGGCTGCCAAAAGATAAGTGCTTGGTGATGGCAGAGGGAAGTCATTGAGACGGTTTACTGTAGGGTTGTGCTTTGTTTCCTCCAGATTTGGAGGTAGAGGCACCCCATTGCTTTGACCTGTAAGAACCCTGTGATTGGTATCTAGAGCCTTTTGAGCACCTGGATTTGCCCTGTGAGGCTCTGTTGGACACAGGAAAGGGCCAATGTTTTCTAGGACAGTGTCTACTGAATCTTGGTGGCTGCACTTGTAAGAGGTTTTTACAGTTTGCATAGACTTAGCTTTGTCTTCCTTAAAACCTCTTCTGCCTTATTACCAAACAGAGTATCATGCTGTAAAGGTGCATCCAACAATTTAGCTTTAACATGATCGGGCAGATTTTGCTCCTTGAGCCAGGCATGCCTTTTAATCACAGATCCAGTAACTGCGGCCCTGCAGGAGGCCTCCAAGGAATCAAAACCACATTGCAAAGTATGCTTTCCAACCTGTTCTGCTGCATGCAATAATTCCTGTAATTCTTTATTTTCCAGACATTCAGAAATCAACATCATTTTCTGTTTCAATAATCCCATAACATGCTGTTGATATTTAAGCATATGAAACTGGCAGTTTAAGGCCCTAATTGCCAAGGTTGCAGAAATATAAACCTTCTTTCCCCATCTATCCAGTGCCCTGGAATCTCTATCAGAGGGGGTAGGATTCTTAGCTGTTGAGGCCTTTACACCTTTGGGACCCTGTGAGATAGTTTCAGGGTCAGCAGCAGGATTTTTGAATAAAAGTTTGTGGGAGTCAGGAACACTGTAATATCTGTCTTGCTTACTAGGAGCTGGAGATAGGGAATCTGGAGCCATGTTTGATTCCGAAAACACATATACAATGTCTAATACAGGAGGTATGGCCAAATGCCTATGCTGAGGAAGAAGAAGGAAATCCCTAAGCCTCTTTTTTGATTCTGAGAAATCCTGACTCTCCCATTGAAAATGTTCTCTCAAAGTATGCAAGGTTTCTCCAAAAGAATAATCTTCAGGAGGAGATGCAGATGGGAAGGATTCCTCTGCATCTGAATCCTCATTGGGTGGTATAGAAAATTCTTGATCAGAAGAGGAATCAGAAGAAATAGAAACCTGATCTGAAGATTCATAATCAGTGTCTTACCTAGGCCTCTTATCGGGGGATGGTTGGGAACCTCTGATCAAGGTAATTAAGCCTTCAGCCATTTTGATCATCTGTTTTTTCGGCACAGAGGCCTGAGCACGTGGCTCATGCATAGTTTTTTTTAGCCTTAGAAGTTGCTTTTGTCTTTGTTTTTGAAGCTGGCGTTGGTTTTATATAGAAATCCTGAGGCCTGAAAACACCCTCAGAAGCCGGTGCCTGCTCAGCGGCTCCAGACCCATCTGAGGGAGAGACATCTGTGGGTACAATACTCTGAGAATCTCGGTGCATGCCAAACTCCACATGGGGGTCTCGGTGGAGGCCTGCGACTCGAGCGTAGTAGGTATCAGGGGCTGCGAAAGCGCCTCACTGAGTACCGACGAACCAGCAACTGGCTTAGGAGAAGTTTTGTCGTCGGTTTTGGACCTCGACTGTCTGTCTCTGTCCTTTTCTTTGCGTTTTTTGTGAACTCCGGTAGTCGGATTGCTATCCTACGACATTTCAGGGTAATTAAATCTGTTTCCAAAATATTTTGAAGCAGAGATATACCGACGCTTAATAGTGCGTTGGTTAAATCTAGCACAAACCAACAGCAAGGCACGTTATGATCTGGGTCTAGGCAAGGAATACAGTACAAATGAAAATCCTTATGAGGTATTTGCTTCCCCACAAGTAATGCAATTATTAACTTTTTCTGACATCGGTAAGGAACAAGAAAAAGTTTCCCCAATGGAGTACTTAGCTTTAATTGAAGACTTCGGTTCTGAAACTCAAATGTGAAAATTTCAAGAGTCGGCCGACCGGCACTTGCAAACTGCTTTTGCTTCGGGCACCGCGCGGCAAGAAAGACTAAAGAAAATGGCGTCGGCTGCATGTTTTATACCCCTGACGACCTGACGTCATGGAAGAGCAGACAGCAACCGACACAGGACCCAAGACTTTGACATTCAGGCCGATTGGGAGCAACCTGCCAGCAGATTACCCAAATGTAATGACTGCAACAGTGAAACACGAAGAACATCTGCTTTTGCATTTGTTGCTTGTGTGAAGTGCACTGAATTATTTTGTGCCAGGAGTCAGTTCAACAACACTGCTGCAGAGGTAAGTAAGTTATTAACCTCAAAGACTATTTTGGTATACTTTCTCGATATAATCTGCAAAGGGCAGTGCTGACACTGTTTTCTCTTCATGGTTACACTTCTGCATAGGGCAAGTAGTTTGCATTTCTAGGAGTGTGCTGTTTTACATTCCTCTCAACTGTCCCTCTTGATCCCTCCTAAAATTTGCAACTTTTTACATTTAATAATGACAATGATTAGATTTATAGAATAATTTTACTTCAGAAAATGTATATTAATTCATGTTCATTTTTTTCTGTTAGTGTCTCAAATTAACAGTACTAGCAGTTTAAAACTGTCCATGTATCTTATCTCCAGAGCTGTCCCTTGTTCTGTTGAGATTTATCCCTGATGCATTGAGAGCCATACTGTTTTATTTAATTTTATTTATTTTGTAAGGGGGAGTGACACACAAGCAGAGTCAAGTTAGGCATTTTCCAAATTTTTGGCATGCTGAACCCAAAAGGTTCGCAATCACTGCTCTAGATGCTGCTTCAGCCCTGGCTGAATAGGCTCGCAAGGGTTTTGATAAGCTAACACCCAATTTGGTACAAATGAAGGAGAGACCATTTGTGAGCCATCTGGCTAAAGTTACTTTGTAACAGATTTCAACTGGTCTGACTTCCTGAAATCTTTTGTTCTATGAAGATAGAATCTTAATTGTCTATGAACATCCAGCAAATGTAAGCAATATTCACCTTTGTTAGAGAAAGTGGGGAAGAATACTGGCAGGTTAATACATTGGTTGATACTAGCCTCTGAAACCACCTTAGGTAGGAAAGAGGGGTTGGCCCTGAGCGAGACTCTATCTTTGTGAAAAATTAGATATGGAGATTTAGGAAACAAACCTTGAATCTCTGAAATTCTTGCAGAAGTTACTGCCAACAAGAAAATTGTTTTCCAAGTCAGGAACTTAATATCACATTTAATTGCAGGTTCAAAGGGAGATTGATTGATAGCCTGCAACGCCAAACTACGGTTCTGTGGAGAAGTAGGATCTTTGTATGGAGGCTTTAAAAGAGTACCCCTCAAAAAAGCTTTACAAAACTTGTGAGAAGTGACTGAAGAACTTTGAAAGCCAATGTGAAAATTTGCTACCGCTGCTAATTGTACTCCGATTGTGGAAGCCAAAGCTCCTTCATTGAAAAGCGCAGCTAAAAATAGAAAGTCATGAACTGGAGCCAAAGAAGGTTCAACGTCATTCTGGAGTACCCAACATGCAAATTTCTTCCATTTACTACAGTACAAGAGGGCAATACTTGTCGGATAGGGGAAGAGAGCACAGGCTGTCTGGCTACTAATGAAATTGAAGAAACCAAGCTGTCAGCTTGAGATTTGAATGTCCAGATGAGTCATGCCCATTGAGTGAGACAGGAGATCTGGCACTGGATCCAGAATCCAAGGCTGTCGAATTAGGTGAGGTCAAAGGAAGGGGAACCAAATCTGTTGAGGCCAATATGGTGCAATGAGGATAACTGTGCTCTTTAACTTGATTGCTTTCTGTAGGAATTTGGGGATTAATGGAATTGGTGGAAAGGTATATAGGATACCGGGGCCAGTTGCAAACAACAGCATCCCTCAGTAACTCCCCTCTGAGAGGATCAGAGCAAAGAAGTTTCTGCACTTGTTTAGGGGAGAGACAAACAGATGGCAGCATGGCTGAACCCATCTTCAGAATGTCCTTTCCGATATTTTCTGATTGAGGGACAATTTGTGAGGTAAAAGTAGGCACCCACTCTGCTATCACACTAGACTTCTCCAGAATGTGTGCAGCTATTAAAAAACAGTTGGATGAAATAGTCCACTGCCACACTCTGACAGTTTCCTTTCTGTTGGCCTGTACTGAGGACTAACTGCCTTGAACAGTCCTCCTCAGAGAATGCCCCCCCCCCACCCCAGCTGGAAAGTGTCCATGGTCACTGTGGTCTTGGGCTGCAGGGGAATAAAAAGGAAGACCTTGCAGAATTTGATCTGGGTGAACCCATGTAATAATCTCTTTTGAAGATACTGATGATTATAATCGGTGTTGACACTGCTTGATAAAGAATGGAGTGTTGCAAGCAGCCACTGTAAAATTCTCATGTGAAATCTGGCCAAGGGAACAAATGTCATCAATGCTGCGATGGACTACAGTGCTTGAAGAACTCATCTTGCTGGAACTTTGCTGCTGACAATTATTTCATGACTTGTAAGTGGACTGTCTCCAGTCTTTGTAGGGAAAGCAAGGCAATTATGGTCTTTGTGTTTAAGGAAGCTCGTGTGAAATCCAGTGTTTGTGTTGGTTCCAGATGAGATTTTTCATAATTTATGGTTGTGCCCTGGGAAGAGCAGGTTTGGACAACTTTTTCTCTTGCTTCTAATAGTCAATGTCTGGTCGTGGCAGTGATGAGCCAGTCATCCAAATATGGAAACACTCAGAATCCTTGCAGTCTTGAGTGAGCTGTTACTACTGCCGTGCACTTGATAAACACCCTGGGGGCTGTGGTGAGGCCAAAGGGAAGTACTCCAAAATGGTAGTGACAGGCTCCAAGCCAGGAGTGCAAGAACCTTCTGCATTGTCTGTGCATCTTTATGTGGTAGTATGCATCCTGAAGGTCTACTGAACACATCCAGTCACTCTGTTCCAAAAAAGGAAGAATGGACTGAACCGTAACCATCTGGAATTTGGTTCACCGAACAGATTTGTTTAATTTGCTGAGATCCAAAACTGATCTTAAGTCCCCTGTATTTTGTGGTACTCATGTATTGGAAGTTATTTGAAGCAAGGCTGTCTGATGCACGGACCTGCAACCCCGACTGTCTCCAGAGGAGGGCAATCAGGCCTTCTTTCAGGAGCACTGAAAGGGTTTACCAAAGAATGAATCTCTGTACCCTTGGTTTTGCGGGCCCCCTCTGCCACGAGGGTGGCATCTCCCCATTAGAATCCTCCCTCTGCCCCTGGGGGAAACCACCACCATGGGTCTCCTGAGAAGAAAAGTAGAAAAACAAACTGCACCCAACCTTACACACCAAAATGGTTTATTGCATAAAAAACGTAAGCGCTTTCACGACTGAAAATGTCGCTTCATCAGACAACTTATGTTAAGACAAATGCATTTAAATAAGACTTGAAATAAGTCAGCTGACAAATTACCTGCAGCTCATTAAAAATCAGAAAAGGTTAAAAACAAATGTATTCAGGGTAAAAATTCTAAAACAACATCTATAAAAAAAACTATCTACACAGTGATTAAGACATCTAAATATATATAAAAAATATAAATCTGCTTAAATATATTCAAAAACAAATGTCACTAAAAACAAGCCTTCATTACTACTAACGTCCTGAGAAGACCTTTGGGATTTCCTGAACCACATTATTTTTTCCACTGTTGAGTTGATTCCTTATAAAGGATCACTGCAGAGTGGAAAAATGTATGCCCACAGCAGAAAGGGTTTTCTCCATCTTTCTCACACCTGGTCAATGTGTCTTTATCTTTAGGGCCAAACAATGACATGCTGTCAAAAGGAGTACTGACAAACGAAGACTTAGGGCTCCGCAAAATCACACAAGTGCATCCAAGCACGTCTCCTTACGGCAACGCCTGAACTTGCTGCTCTGGTCATTCCTTCGGCTACATGCAAAATGAGCCTCATGGAAGAATTAGAAATTGAATTTAGGGTGGCCAACTGAGAGGTAACAGACTCCTGAACCTCTTCAGAAATGGCTCCTAAGAGGGTATCAGAAAGTTCTTTAATCAAATCCCTCTGAAGTCTGAAAGTGCGTCAGATAGTTAAAGGACCACAATGAACAAGTCATTGATGCATAAACTCGCTTCCCAAATCTACCCATCATCCAAGACTCCTTGTTGGGAGTACGGCTAGAGGAACTTTCCTCTGGAAGTTCCTTTCTTGCGGCTGCTGCCAAGACCATGGCATCCACAGGCAAAGCTTTTGTCCAGAATGACATATCCTGGGGGGGGGGGGGGGGGGTAATTTTGTCAGGTCTCTGGATGATCCCCTCAATGGAATCAGGGGCCTACCATGCCTCATGAGAGATCAAGTCAATGAGCTCAATGGCAGACAGCATGACCCAGGAAGTAGAAGACCAGGTGCCAAAGGCCTGTAGGTACACAGTTTCCTCAGACGAATCCATGTCTTTTGTGATAGAGTCTTCCGGAGAATCCAAGTGCTTCCTCTTGCACTTCTTCCTAGGGACGTCCTCAGTGGGGTGTTCTGAGGAGGTACCGGAAGAAGAGGGGGCACCCTTCTGGGAAACCTGAGGCTTTGGTATTCGCTGTCATTGTGGAGGCAAAGGTTGTGGTTCTAAACAAAAGTGTGACAGAGTTGGCTGTTCCAAGAGGGAAGGGACCGACCTAGTGACTGAAGCAGACATGACTTTTCCATAGCCTCAAAAGCAGATCCACCCAGAGAAGAAAAAAATCCTGGATCTGAGAGGGCAGACCTTGGAGTGGTGGTGCCTCCCTGCCCCGAGAAGATCCCTCCTGAGGCAGAACCTGGAGCCAGGCTGATCCATGCAGAAGCCTCGAGGTGCAGAGATGGCTCCAAAAAAAAAAAAAAAAACACAGGAGTTGACTCCAGCCCCTCGGAACCAACAGGACAGATATGGCTCAGATACATCTTCAGTTCTAACTGAACTGAAGAACTCAATCATCAGATCCGGAGGTGAGGAGATCTTCAGATCAGACATAGTTGGTACCGGGCTTCAGATGAAGTCAGAGGAAGAATTAAAGGAGGAGCCTTTGGGAGGATGGCCTAATGGTTAAGGTGTTTGCCTTACTAACAGAAGGTACAGGGTTTGAATCTCATAGGGGATGATTGGCTAGGCTTAAAATGGCTCACAAGGGCAATTAGTCTAGTACTAACCTATGCACCTATGCAGCAATTGAAGAGTGAAGTCCCTGACCAGTGGGGGAAGGAACTGAGGTGGTCTCTGTCACACCTTGCACTCAGAGAATTTTCCTCACCAATCTCAACGCATCGTCTTCAGTAAGACATCTGGAAGAACTGGTGGACATGACAGATGGAGATTTGGGCCTTTCCAAAAAGGGAAAAGGAAGTCTGTCTGGGAAAGGGTCAACTGTAGGTGAATATAGAGTCCTAGTTATGAAAATTATAGCATTTGACTTGAGGCACGCATCCGAAGATCTCAGCACTGAAACCTGTCATTTTTTCCTGCCAGATCGGAACAGATGAGGAGTTTGAATCTGATAACTGAGTGGAAGTACTCTCGTTCTGACAATCCCATCGGAGCCTAAGGCTTGGAGAATTTAATGTCAGATCCGAAGGAGAAGACGGAACTATACTCTTGACTTCTTTGCAGTCAGAACCGATGGAGAAGTTGGAGTTGAAGAACTTCTCTTCTTAGCCTTCTCTGAAATCTCTGAGGAGGAAGAAGAGGCAGGAATATAAACATCTGATTTAACTTTTTGTCTATCTTTAGATAAGGAAGTTCCAGATATGGCCTCCCCGAAAGAGGATGAAAGAAGTATTTTCATAATCAATTTCTTCTTTCTCTCAATGAGAGCACGATGACTGAAGGAGTGGCAAACTGAACTGTCATCCTGAAGATGGAGGAGTCCCAAATAATATACACACAGAGAATGTGAGTCAGAGTACGGTATCTTGTGAACACATTTCTCAGAGTACTTTTCTTTATTTGCCACTGAAGCAACTACACACACCACACAATCTCTCCTTAAAAGGTTCAACAAAAGGAAGGTAAATAGTAAAACAGTAGAACAGCTTTTTTTTTTTTTTTTAAGGAGGGAATAATCAACTATGATATTTAAAGGCTACACAGTGTATAGGAGATAGAAAGAGATAAGATATCAGTGAAGATATCCAAGAGCTGCATGAAATTGTAGAAGATGGAAAGATAGGTCTAGAAAATGGAAGATAATAATTTTTAATAACAGAAGAAAATCACTTATCTGGCTTGACAGAAATTGCACCACATCTAACTCACAAAGCGGGAAACAGGATTTGAGGTAATAAGGATAGGTACATTGTTGGTAAGGGATGAGCTCCAGAGTTTTTGGTTCCCACTAGCTACTATAGTGGCCGAGTCAGTTCTGGGATCGGAATCAAACCCCCACAGGTTGAGTACAGAATGAAAAATGACAACATCAGTTAGTAGGATTCAGCAAAGAACTACCCACTGAAGGAAATGAGGCAGACTATTCCCTCAATCTGTCTGCACAAAACAGAACAGCTTTTCACAAATGTGCCTGGTAGTTAAGAATTCTATAATCTAAAGCTGAAGATAACAAAATTCTCTTACCAAATCTATTCAATACTTTGCCTTCTTTGTCCATAAGAGAGGGGTTAACACTGAATAAAAGCCTGTTTCCAGCTGATAATGAGATGGATATAGCAAATGTATTTAATCTACAACGAGAAAAATATGTTAGCTTCTGGTAATTTATACAGCCCATCTGCCTTTTTTGGGACTGAAAGTTGAGAGTCAGGATTACTAAAGACAACATTAAACACATCCTCCAAGACTGGCAAAATGGCTGGGATGGGTGTAGAATGAGGTATATCCATTTGTAACATATATTTCTTCATTTCTGGGGAAACAGTCACTCATTCCCACAAAAATACCTCATTCATTATGGAAATACTCTGAGTGGAACAAAACTCCTCCAAAGAAGGTGGAGAGGACCAAGTTTCCTCATAATCATGGGCCTGGGAATCTACAGAAGAAGCCCTATTGCTGTCCATGTCAGAATCCTCTGACAAGGGAGGAGCCTAGATGGCCAACTGAGAGCAGTGAATTTTGAGAGCTCCATAAAGTAGTATAATATAGGAACATTTTATTATTTTCAAGTTTAAAACGTCAGAAATCTATAGATAAACTACTAAACTACATAAATATCAATTTTGGTGGAGATGTACAAAAATTTTCCTGTCAAGTAACTTGGAGATATATCGAGTCACTAAATATGAACAACTCAAGGAATTCTCATCCAGATGCTGCTTTGAAAAAAGAACTACAATTGATGACATCTACCTAAAAGGAACCATCTTTGAATATAGATGGCTTTAAAAATGACTTAGAAAACCTCAAATTAAATTCTCAACAACAGACTGATACTCTTAAGGAAGTAATTACAGCAACACCATACAAAAATAACTATAGAGACTTCTCTAAATGACACTGAAGGGAGATTCAAACAGGAAGAATTGCAAAAAGAATTTCTGCTTAAAAAGAATACATGGATGCTTAACAAAATAGATTACTTAGAAAACAGGAAAAGGAGTAAAGTACAGTTGTGTACATTTACCATAAATGAAGATGTTCGAGTGTATTCACTGTTGCAGTCATTACATTTGGGGTAATCTGCTGGCAGTTTGCCCTCAGTCGGCCTGATTAACAAAGTCTTGTGTCCTGCGTTGGTTGCTGTCCCTTCCTCCATGACGTCAGGTCGTCAGGGGTAGAAAACATGCAGCCAATGCCATTACATCAGTTTTTCTTGCCCCAGATGTCAGGTGCCCCCCAAATGGGGAGCAATATGTATATATATATATATATATATATATATATATAAAATTAGAAACACAAAAAAAAAACGGGGCTGGAGGGAGGGTAACCAGGACTGCAACAGTAAATACACTCGAACATCTACATTTATGGTAAGTGTACACAACAGTTCATAGTGTTTCACTGTTGCAGTCATTACATTTGGGTAGATTCCCAAAGCTAAGGTTGGGAGGATAGATTTATACAGCATTAGGACCAGCTATAAGGCCCTGCAAAACAGCAGTGGCAAAGCCAGCTCTGGATTTAGAGAAAATTGGTAAGTGATAATGCTTGGTGAAAGTATGAACTGAACTCCAGCTAGCAGCTTCTAGAATATCCCTGGTAGGAACACCTCTAAGAAAAGCTGCTGAAGTAGATGCAGCCCTGGTGGAATGAGATCTGATCCCTTGGGGGATAGGTTTTCCATGGTGCTTATAACAGAAATTAATACAATGGCTTATCCATTTAGAAATGGCCTTCCCCTCTGCCCCTGCAGCAAATGCTACCAGCAGTTGTTCAGATTTTCTTCGAGATTTAGTCCTGTTCAAGTAGAATCTAAGTTGTCTGTGTACATTCAATTAATGCAGAATCCACTCTCCCTTGTACTGTGGATTGGGAAAGAAAGCTGGCAAATGAATGGACTGATTAAGGGCCACACTGGATACCACCTTGGGCATGAATGATGGATTGGTCCTGAGTGACACCCTGTCTGCATGAAAGATGATGAAAGGTCCCACTGCCATAAGGGCCTGTAATTCACATATCCTTCAAGCTGAAGTGATTGCTAAAAGGAAGGCTGTTTTCCAGGAAAGAAATTTTAAGTCTGCAGTTGCAGCTGGCTCGAAAGGAGGTAGAGTGAGTTTCTCCAATACAAAGTTAAGGTCCCAGGCAGGGGTTGGAGCTCTCCTGGGTGGTCTCAAGTTTTTTGCCCCTCTGAGAAACTGCTTTAAAAGAGGATGAGAGAAGAGGGGGGGGTCTGTGTTGTAATGAGCTGAAATGGCTGTGGCATGGATTTTTGTGGAAGAAAAGGACAGGCCCTTGTGAAGCATCTCAGTTAAATATTGCAAAATCTGAGGTAAATTGGGCACTGCTGTGCTCATCCCTTGAGATTGATTCCAGGCACAGAATCTTTTCCATTTGTCAGCATAAGATTTTCTAGTACTAGGTCTTCTCGCCTCCAAAATGACATCCATCACAGGTTTGCTGAGGGATGTTAAGGGGGAAATTAAGTGATAAGCCAAGCTGCAAGGTTCAATGTTTGGAGCTGAGGGTGCAGAATTTGGTTTTCCTGCTGAGACAGTAAGGAAGGTGTCTGAGGCAGGTGCCACAGAGGAATGTGTGACACACTGCAGGAGTGGGTACCAGTGTTGGCGAGGCCAGTCTGGAGCAATCAAAATCATTTTTGGTTTGTCCTGTTTGACTTTTAGTAGAACTTTGGAGAGCAAAGGCAGAGGGGGGAAAGGCATAGGCTGATAGATTTTTCCAGCTGAAGGACATAGCATCCACTTTCCAGGCTATTTTGTGATGAGTTCTTGTGCAAAATTTGCTCAACTGGTAGTTCTGGGGTGAGGCAAAAAAATGTCTGGGCTCCCCCATTTGCGTGCCAACATGTCGAAAATAGGTCTATGTCTGGGAGCCCCCATTTTTGAGTTATCATTGCAAATACTTGTGGATCCAGTTTCCACTCGTGGGGATCCATGATGTTTCTGCTTAGGTCGTCTGCCAAGGTCTTCTTTTTTCCTGGCAGGAATTGAGCTTGTAATTGAACTTGGTAAGCCAGTGCTGTGTTCCAAAAGGTCATTGCTTGCCTGCATAGAGGGTAGGAGTGTGTACCCCTTTGCTTGTTTATGTACCACATTACTGTGGTGCTGTCTGTTCTTATGATAAGCTGTCCTGGATGTAAGAGGTCCTTGAAGGCTGTCAGAGCATTTTGTACAGCTAGCATTTCTTTTTGATTGATGTGCAGATTTCTTTGATCTGCAGTCCATATGCCTTGAATGCACCGTCCTGCCATGTGTGCCCCCCAGGCATAGTCCGATGCATCTGTTGTCATAGTTTGCCTGGCTGGGGGTAAGGTGAAAGGCTGACCCTTGTTGAGGTGACATGCCTATGACCACCATAGGAACTCCTGTTGAAGGCAGGGAATGAGAGGTATCATTGTTTCCAAGCTGTGGCTGTGTTGAGTCCATAAACATTTTAGGTACCATTGTAATTTCCTCATATGCAGTTTTGCAAATGGCAGTAGTATGCAAGATGCCATGAAGCCCAAGGCCTGCAGAATTTTTCTTGCAGGGAGTTGGGTCTTTGTTGCCATTGCTCTGAAGTATTGAGTTAATTGCAGTTGTTTGTCTGGCATCAGATAAGCCATCTGGGCCGTTGTATTCAAGCTGGCACCCAGGAATGTCATATTTTGTGAGGGCACTAGTTTTGATTTCTTTTCGTTTACTGTGTACCCTAGGCAACTTAGAAGATGTTTTACAAAAGCCAGGTGTTGCAAGAGAATGTCCTTGCTTTCTGCTTGGATGAGGCAGTCGTCCAGGTATGGGTGTATTTGAATTCCTCTTTGTCTGCAGTATGCAATTACTGGTGCCAGGCATTTTGTGAAGACCCTGGGCCCAGTAGATAAGCCAAAGGGCAGTGCAGAGAATTGGTAATGGGTTGAACCTGCAATGAAGCGGAGGTATCTTCTGCAATTTTGTCTGATAGGGACATGCAGGTATGCCTCCTTGAGGTCCAACGATACTAGCCAAGCTTTCTTGCCCATTTGGGAAGAAGCTGCTGTAGTGTTAGCATCTTGAATTTGGGTACTTGCAAGAAAGTGTTTAAAATTGAAAGGTCCAGAATGGGTCTCCAAGCATTGTCCTTTCTGGGGACTAGAAAGAGCCTTGAGTAAAATCCTTGGCCTTGCTCCTGTGTAGGTACCACTTGAATGGCTCTCATGTCCATGAGAGCTGTAATTTGTTTTTGTGCCTCTGCCCATTGATTTTGTGGCAGATTTGGCATTCCTTTTATCCTTGGCAAGGTGTGGAAATGGGATCTGTATCCTTGTGAGATAATGTCTAGGACCCATTTGTCCTTTGTGACGATGCGCCAGTTGTCTGCAAAAAGTGCTAATTTTCCTCCCAAGGGAGCTGCCAGGAGAGTTTTGCTTGGCAGTTTGAAGTATAAGTCATTGTGTTTGCCGTCTAGTAGTTTGTGGCCTGTCTTCTCCTCCCTTCTGTGTTGCAGTGCCCCATTGGTGAGGTTTGTAAGGGATTTGTGCTTGTCCTCTGCCCCTTGGGCACCTGTATTTACCCCTCTGTGGTCCTGCAGAAGCTGGAAAGGACCAATTTTTTGTTGGCCAATTTCTGCTGAATCGTGGGGGCTGTACTTGTAAAAAATCTTTGACCGTCTGCATAGATTTTGCCTTATCCTCCATTTTCTTTAAAACCTCCTCTGCTTTAACCCCAAACAAGACATCCTGCTGTAAGGGTGTATCTAGTAACTTTGCTTTAACATTGCCTCATGTACAAGACAACCCTCTCCTCCTCCCAACAAATACAAATATATGTGAGAGATGCAACTATATAGCCAAACTGGAGGCTGAGCTCTCTCAATTCAGTACTGCAAGACCAGTCAGGAGGAGAAGGTAACCACGCACACCACAAACCCAGTCTCACATAGAACTATCACAACTGCAAACCAAACACATACACACACAAAAACATACTCAGAGGCGCTGATTAAAAATCTACCAAAACAACAGAGGCCTCCAAAGCAGACACCCAAGCAACCACCACCTCAAGACATAGCACATGCAACACATAGTTCACAAAGTCAGTGTGCTAAACAGTCACAGCCCTTAAGGCCAAACAACATGCCAGACACACTTGTAATAGGTGACTCCATAGTCAGGCACACTGACGTCCCACTCACCAGACTGAACAAGGAGAGGGTCACAGTAAGCTGCCTGTCGGGAGCTAGAATCCGCCACATAACACAAGCACTCAGATCACTGCACAGCAAGTACAAATATGACTCAGTCATTGTACATGCCGGTGTGAACGACCTGAGACGTACCTCCCTGGACTACATGAAAAGAGACATAGAGGAGCTCTCTGATTATGTAGCCCAGGCCGGTATGACCCTGACCCTGAGCAGCATCTTACCCTCACCAAGAATGATGCCACAGTACAAAGACAAAATGATCAGTTTTAACAATTGGCTTAATTACTGGTGTCATTCTAAGGGGATCCAGTGTCTGTCTGCTTGGGATGACATGCTTGACAAGCCACGCTGCTTCGCAAGGGATAGCTTGCACCTGTCACCCCTGGGCTTCTGGATATTGGCCAAGGCTCTTGCCACCCCCATAGTGCCTTTATTAGGCAAGGCTCAAATGACAAACCTACCTCCCTAGAAAACACAAGTGGAAAAAAACTAAGGGTAATGCTGCTCAATGCCAGAAGTCTAAACCTCAAGATGCACCTCAAGCCCTCCTCAGTATGGAGAACATCGATGTCTGTGCAGTGATTGAAACCTGGTTCAAGGCTCCTGAGAGCACCCCAGCACTATCAGGTTTTACCTCATATCATGCTTTCCGGCCCCAAAACTTGGACCGAACCACAAAAGGAGCGGGAGTATTCATTTTCATCAAGGATACCCACACCTCCAGGTTAGTGGCAACGCTACTAAGCATCGGAGACTATCCAGGTGCAAATAACCATAGGCAAAACTGCCTTACAGTTTGTAGCATGCTACAGACCACCCTCTCAAACTCAGGAACCCCACACAGCCTTCCTGAAGACACTGGAGAGTATGAATGTCTCTCCAAATACCATCATTTTGGGAGACTTCAACTACCCAAACATAGACTGGGAACATTACTCAAGCCCCAACACCCTAGCCCAAAGGTTCCTAGAATTCATAAACTCAAATGCAATGGAACAACTAGTCACCATTCCCACAAGAGGAGACAATATACTAGACCTGATCATCACAAACATGGGGACAAAATGCTCCACACCGGAAGTACATCCCTCATTGGTAAGATCAGACCATAAATTAATCTCACTGGAAATCCACATCCCGCCCCACCCCTGCACAAAAGACCACAGTGAAGAACTTCTCAAAAGCAAACTTCACACTTCTTAAGACTGAAGTGGTATCTTTCAAGGCCCCTGGGCCAGTGGAAACTACAACCCACACTGCTGAATCTTTTGCAAATGCCTTCTATGGGCACCTTCAAGAATGCATGGATCATGCAATCCCAAATAAAACCAAGACCCATTCCCCAAAGGCAGGTGCCCGGTCTGGTGGACCCCAGCCATAAACAAACTTTACAACAGGAGGAGGAAGCTACTACATGACAGAGCAAAATCCCTAAAAGGGAAGGCATCTCTGATCAGTACAAGCAAAAAACTACGATCACTCATAAAATCATCCAAGGCCAACTTTGAGAGAAAAATCGCAAAAGACACAAAAGACAATCACAAGGCCTTCTTTAGCTATGTTAGAAACCTGGGTGGAAACTCCCAGATATGCTCAGAGTTAGTCCAAAATGACACAAAATACACTGAACCCACTGACATTGCCAACATTCTGGCAGACAGGTTCAGTGCAAATCCCAAAAGGAGAAATAACTATCCCAGCAGAGTGTAGCCTCCCTAACATCTCAGATGCCCAGGTGAGAGCCGCCTCTCTAAAGCTAAAACACAGCATCAATGGGACCGGATGGTGTCCCGGCTGTGTGCTACATGAACTCCAAGAGGAACTAAACCCACACATAAGGCTGCTGTTTAATCTTAGCCTTACTACAGGATACGCCCAAAGAGTGGCGACGGCAACAGTGGTCCCACTTCACAAAGGTGGTGCTTCTACGGACCCTGGAAATTACCGCCCCATAAGCTTGACGAGCCTGGTCTGCAAAGTTATGGAGAGGATCATTATGGAACTCATAAACAAAGACATTGGGGACCTACAGACATTGGATCCTACCCAATTTGGCTTTGTCAAGGGCAGATCCTGCCTTTTGAACTTGGTCGACTTTTTTGAAACAGTCACTAAGGCCATTGATGAGGGCAAAGCAGTTCACACAGCCTACCTTGACCTTGCAAAAGCCTTTGACACAATACCCCACTCGGGCATCATAGACAAACTCACCAGCTTAAATGTAAACCCATATGTCACAAGATGGGTTGCAAACTGGCTCAAGGACAGAACCCACAGGGTCAGAGTTACTGGAGCTATGTCAGACTCTAAGCCAGTCACAAACGGTGTCCCACAGGGCTCAGTCCTGGGACCCCTCTTGTTCGGAATTTATTTTTCCGAGGTACAGGCAAACATAGGAGGATTGTAGCTGACAAAGTTCACAGATGACTGCAAACTGGGCGCCATAACTGATACTCCAGCGGACACAAACATCCTTCAGAGAGGCCTCATAGAAATGGATAATTGGTGCCAGAGCCATGGCCTTAAGCTGAACGCCAAGAAATGTATAGTTATACCCTTTGGGAAAAACAAGGTACCGACAAATTACCACATAGGCGGTAATCCATTAAGTACGGAACAGGTAATCAGGGACCTAGGGACCCAGGTTGACAGTAACCTCTCATTTGACACTCACATTGCCAAAGTGGTTAGGAAGACCTTCTATATTGCCCACCTTATCATGAAGGGTTTCACATCTAGATCAAGAGAGGTCATTGTGCCCCCTGTACTCTTCTCTTATCAGGCCAATGATTGAGTACAATGCCCCATTTGGGATGTATCACCCGACACCTGCAGCAGTTGGAAAGACCCCAAAAGTTCCTCACCAAGAGGATAAAGGGTCTTAAACATATGTCATATGCTGCCCGACTGATAAAACTCCAGCTCTATTCAGTCGCATACCGCCTACTCAGAGGTGATCTGTGCCTGACGTACAAGGCCATGTCCAATCCTGAATTAATGGACATGCTCCACCTCAGAAAATCCAAATCCATCAGAGCCACGAGAACAAGTGACTTAAACCTCAACACAGAAATAAATAGAACGTGCTGGAGGGACAGATTCATAACCCAGAGGCTCCCTACACTCTGGAACAGAATCCCAGTCCATGTTAGGCAGAGCTCCTCACTGACTCTATTCAAGAGAAATCTCGACGAGTGGATGGGAGATCGTAAGTTTACGCCGGGAGTCATCTCTGTGTCACTACTAGACAGAGAAATAGTAAACTAAACCCTAAAAGGGCATAGTATTCTCATCCTAAGGGGTGGTGTAAGCCACATACACTCTGGCTAGGCTTATAAATGCCCTAGGGCAGATAGCCTAGTACGAACCTATGAACCTATGAATATGATCAGGCAGAGATTGTTCCTTTAACCAAGCATGCCTACGTATAACAGACCCAGTAACAGCTGCTCTAGAGGAAGCTTCCAAGGCATCAAAACCACATTGTAAAGTATGTTTGCCCACCTGTTCAGCTGCATGCAACAGATCCTGCATTTCCTTGAATTCAGACTGTTGAGGGTGCGTGCCCATCTTTTGTTTTATTTGAGACATTAGGAATTGCTGGTATTTAAGCATGTGAAATTGACAATTTAGTGCTCTCATAGCTAGAGTAGCTGAGGTGTAAACCTTCTTCCCCCACCTATCTAGTGCTCTGGAGTCTCTTTCAGAGGGTACAGGATTTTTAGCCATAGAAGCTTTAGCCCCCTTGGGACCCTGGGAGATTGTCTCTGGATCAGCAACAGGGCTTTTGCATAGGAATGTGTGTGAGTCAGGCACTCTATAGTATCTATCTGGTTTGGCTGGAGCAGGAGGCAGAGAATCTGGATTTAGACTAGATTCTAAGAAAACATCATCCACAATGTCTAAAACTTGGGGGATAGCAAGGGGCCTGTGCTGGGGGAGTAAAAGAAACTCTCAGAGCCTTTTCTTTGAGTCGGAGTAGTCTTGACCTTCCCAGTGGAAATGTTCCCTCATGGTATGTAAGGTTTCCCCAAAGGAATAATCTTCAGGGGGAGAAGCTGAGGGGAATGGAGTCTTCAGCATCAGAATCTTCATAAGGGGGAAAGGAGTAATCCTGTTCCTCGGAGGAGCCTGAGGAAACAGACACCTGATCAGAAGAGGCATAATCCTCCTCTTGTCTAGGCCTTTTGTCGGGGGGGGGGGGGGGGGTTGGGAACCCCTGATCATAGAAATTAAATCTTCAGCTATTTTAAGCATCTGTTTCTTAGGCATAGGGCCTTGCCCTGGAGACTGAAGTGCAGTCTTTTTTGGCTTTAGAGGAGTCTTAAGCTTCGCATAAGATTTTATGGTGAGAGTAGTCGGTCTGAAGACACCTTCAGAAACCAAAAGTGTTTCTACAGCACGACTTCTCCTACTGCAATGTCGTCGGTAGGGCCTAAAGAAAATGGCTGCGTCGGCCTAGAACTCTCTGCTGGAGAATCCGAAGCGGTCTGGGAATCCAATTCAGCGGTAGCCAGGGGCTGCGTAGGCACCTCACTGAAAACCGGAGAACCGGCGACCGGCCCAGCCGAGGGCTCGAAGCCAGGGAGGGCTCAAAGTCAGGCTTGGATCTAAGCTGCCTTTCTTTACCTATGTGTTTTTTATGCACGCCGGTAGTCGGTAGCTCTGACAGCATAGTGTAATTAAATTTCCTACCGAAGTAGGGTCATGCGAAATCAAAGCGTAGCTTAATAGTTCGCTTATTGAACCTAGCACAAAACCGACAACCAGTGAAGTTGTGGTCTGGGCCTAGGCAAGGTATACAAAAATAATGAAAGTCCTTAAGAGGTATTTGCTTCACACAAGAAATGCAATTGTTAACTTTTTCTGACATCGGACTGAGGCAAGAAAAGGTTCCCCAACGGGGTACTTAGCTTTGAAGACTTCGGACTGGAACTCGATTCGAAAATCTCAGGTGTCAGCCGACCGGCACTTGCGAACTGCTTCTGCTTCAGGCACTGCGCGGCAAGAAAGACTGAAGAAAATGGCATCCGATGCCTCTGATATACCCCTGGCACACTGACATCAGGGAAGAAGCGACAGCAACCGACGCCGGACCAAGACTTTGGAATTCGGGCCAACTGCGGGACCGCCTGACGGCAGGATAACCCAAGTGTAATGACTGCAGCAGGGTAACACGATGAACATTATATATATATATATATATATATATATATAAATAAAACACAAAACATATACCTCCAAACAAAAGCAAATACACCAAAAAGGCTTTTAATCATAGTAAAAGAAAGGAGAGGTATAGTTAGAGAAAAAACAGGGGGCTGGAGGGAGGGTAACCAGGACTGCAACAGTGAATACACTCTAACATCTACATTTATGGTAAGTGTACACAACTGTACTATGTTCTTCGTGTTTCACTGTTGCAGTCATTACCTTTGTGTAGAATCCCAAAGCTATGGTTGGGAGGATGGGTTTATACAGCATTAGGAGCAGCTATAAGGCCCTGCAGGACAGCAGTGGCAAAGCCAGCTCTGGATTTGGAGAAGAGAGGTAAATGGTAATGTTCGGTGAGCGTATGAACTGAGCTCCAGTTAGCAGCCTCTAGAATATCTCTGGTAGGAACCCCTCTGAGAAAGGCTGCAGAAGTAGATGCAGCCCTGGTGGAATGATATCTGATCCCCTTGAGGATAGGTTTACTATGGTGCATATACCAGAAATGAATACAATGGCTTATCCATTTGGAAATAGTCTGCTTTGAAACAGCCTTTCCCTTTGCCCCTGCAGCAAATGCCTCCTATAGTTGTTCAGATTTTCTTAGAGATTTTGTCCTGTTTAAGTAGAATCTAAGTTGTCTGTGTATATCCAATGAATGCAGAATCCGCTCACCCTTGTTCTGTGGATTGGGGAAGAAAGTTGTCAGATGAATGGTCTGATTAAGAGCCACACTAGATAGCACCTTAGGCATAAAGGATGGATTGGTCCTGAGAGCCACCCTGTCCGGATAAAAAATAATGAAAGGCTCCACTGCCATAAGAGCCTGTAATTCTGAAACCATTCCAGCTGAAGTGACTGCTAAAAGGAAAGCTGTTTTCCAAGAGAGAAATTTTAGGTCCGCAGTAGCAACTGGCTCAAAAGGAGGTAGAGTTGAGTTTTTCCAAAACAAAATTGAGGTCCCATGCAGGAGTTGGTGCTCTCCTGGGAGGTCTTAAATTTTTGGCCTCTCTGAGATACTGCTTGAGCAGAGGATGAGAGAAGAGGGGAGGTTCTGTGTTGTAATGAGCTGAAATGGCAGAGGCATGAATTTTTATGGAAGAGAAAGATAAGCCCTTGTGAAGCATCTCAGTTAAGTATTGCAGAATCTGAGGGATATTGGGCATTGCTGTGCTTATTCCTTGTGATTGGTTCCAGGCACATAATCTTTTCCATTTGTTAGCATAAGATTTTCTAGTACTAGGCCTTCTAGCCTCCAAAATTACATCCATCACAGGTTTGCTGAGAGATGACAAGGGTGAAATTAGTTGATAAGCCACACTGCAAGATTCAAAGTTTGGAGATGAGTGTGCAGAATTTGGTAGTTCTGCTGAGAGAGTAGGTAAGCTGTTTGAGGCAGGTGCCACAGAGGAAGGTGTGACACATTGTGCAGGAGTGGGTACCAGTGTTGGCAAAGCCAGTCTGGAGCATTTAGAATCATTTTTGGTTTGTCCTGTCTGACTCTTAGTAGGACTTTGGAGAGCAGAGGCAGAGGGGGAAAAGCATAGACTGATAGGTTTTTCCAACTGAATGATAGAGCATCCACTTTCCAAGCTTTTTTGTGATGAATTCTTGTGCAGAATTTGTCCATAGGTTCATAGGTTCATACTAGGCTATCTGCCCTAGGGCATTTATAAGCCTAGCCAGAGTATGTTTGGCTTTCGCCACCCATTTTAAATTAATTTTGCTATGCCCTTTTTCGAGGTTAGTATACTGTGCCTCTGTCTAACAGTGACACAGAAGTGATACCCGGGGTAAACCTACGATCTCCCATCCACTCATCAAGATTCCTCTTGAAAAGAGTCAATGAGGGACTCTGCCTAACCTGGACTGGGATTTTATTCCAGAGTGAAGGGAGCCTCTGGGTTATGAATCTGTCCCTCCAGCATGTCCTATTTATTTCAGTGCTGAGGTTCAAGTCTCTCGAGCGTGTAGCTCGATGGGATTTGGATTTCTTGAGGTGCAGCATGTCCCTTAATTCCGGGTTGGACATGGCCTTATACGTCAGGCACAGGTCACCTCTGAGCAGGCGGTATGCCACTGAGTAGAACTGGAGTTTCTTTAACCGGGCAGCATATGGCATCTGTTTGAGCCCTTTGATCCTCTTGGTGAGGTACTTTGGGGTCTTTCCAGTTGCTGCAGGTGTTTGGTAAGGTACATCCCAAAAGGGGCATTGTACTCAATTATGGGCCTGATGAGGGATGAGTAAAGAGGCACGATGACCTCCCCTAATCTAGATGTGAATCCCTTCATGATTAGGTGGGCTATATAAAATGTTTTTCTAACCACTTTGGCCACGTGGTTGTCAAAAGAGAGATTGCTATCAACCTAGGTCCCCAGGTCCCTAATTACTTCTTCTGTACTTAATGGATTGCCACCTATGTGGTAATTTGTGGGCACTTTGTTTTTGCCAAAGGGGATGACTATACACTTTTTGGCGTTTAGCTTGAGGCCATGGCTCTGGCACCAGTTGTCTGTTTCTATGAGGCCCTTTTGGAGGATGCTTGTGTCGGCTGGAGAGTCGATTCTGTACAGCTAGCATCTCTTTCTGATTGATATGTAGGTGCATTTGATTTGGGCTCCATTTGCCCTGAGTGCATTTCCCTGCCAGATGCGCCCTCCAAGCATAGTTTGATGCGTCTGTAGTTAGGGTTTGGGCAGCAGGGGGTGGAGTAAATGGTAGTCCCTTGTTTTGGTGGCAGGCCTCTGCCCACCATAGGAACTCTAGTTGCAGACAAGGTATAAGAGGAATCATTGTTTCCAGGCTGTGACAATGTTGACTCCAAAAACTTTTTAGGTACCACTGAAGTTTCCTCATATGCAGTCTTGCATATGGAATTATAAGAATGCAGGAGGCCATGAACCCCAAGGTCTGCAGAATTTATCTTGCAGATAGCTGGGTTTTTGCGGCCACCTGTTTGAAGTAAGTCATCAATTGAATTTGCTTTTCTGGCGTAAGTTAATTCATCTGGGCAGTTGTATTCAAGCTTGCACCCAGGAATGTAATTTTTTTGAGAGGGTACCAGTTGTGATTTCTTTTCGTTTATGGTGTACCCTAGACAAGTTAGAACCCGTTTTATAAATGCCAGATGCTTTAGAAGAGTGTCCTTGTTTTCTGTTTGAATTAGACAATCGTCCAGGTATGGATAAATTTGGATATTTCTTTGCCTGCAAAATGCAATTACTGGTGCCAGGCACTATGGCTTATCTACTGCTCCCAGGGTCTTCACAAAGGGCAGTGCAGAGAACTGGTACTGCAAGTAGCCTGCTTTGAAGCAGAGGTATCTTCTGCAAGATTTCCTGATTGGGATATGCAGGTAAGCCTCTTTTAAGTCTAGAGTTACCAACCAGGCATCTTTGCCTAGCATAGGTAGTAACTATTAAAGAGTCGGCATCTTGAATTTTGGAATGTCCAGAAATTTATTTAGAATGGATAAGTCCAGAATTGGATGCCATGATTTGTCTTTTCTGGGTACCAGGAAATGTCTTGAATAGAAACCTTGTCCCTTCTCCTCTTCTGGTACTGGTTGAATAGCCCCCATATTCATGAGGGACAGAACTTGTTTCTGGGCCTCTGCCCACTGATTTGAAGGTAGATCTGGCCATCCGTTTGGGATTGGCAACGTGTGGAAATGAAATCTGTATGCCTGGGATACTATATTTAAAACCCATTTGTCCTGGGTAATCAGTTGCCAGTTTTGTGCATGAAGTGCCAGCTTTCCTCCCAAAGGGGCGGCCAAAAGGCAAGTGCTTGGTGATTGTAGAGGAAAGTCATTGAGACTGTTTACCACAGGGAGGTGCCTTGTTGCTTCCAGGTTTGGAGGTGGAGGCACCCCATTGTTTTGTTCTAAAAGTTCCTTGTGACTGAAACCTGGAGCCTTTGGAATGTCTGGATTTGACTTGAGCGGCTCTCGAGGGAACTGGAAAGGACCAGTTCTTAGTAGGCCAGTGCCTACTAAATCTGGGTGGCTGCACTTGTAAGAAATCTTTTAGTTTGCATAGATTTAGCTTTATCTTCCATCTTTTTTAAAACTTCTTCAGCCTTACTACCAAAGAGACTGTCCTGTTGTAAAGGAGCATCCAACAATTTTGCTTTAACATGGTCAGGCAGATTTTGCTCTTTGAGCCAAGCATGCCTTCTTATCACAGATCCAGTTACAGCAGCCCTGCAAGAGGCCTTCAAAGAATCAAAACCGCATTGCAAAGTATGTTTTCCAACTTGTTCAGCTGAATGTAACAAAATCCTGCAAGTCTTTATTTTCCACACAGTCAGAGATCAACGTCATTTTCTTTTTAAGTAGACCCATGACATGCTGTTGATATTTAAGCATATAAAATTGACAGTTTAAAGCCCTGATTGCCAAGGTTGCAGACGTGTAAACCTTCTTACCCCATCTACCCAGCGCCCTGGAATCTCTGTCAGAAGGGGTAGCATTTTTAGCAGTAGAGGCCTCAAAGCCCTTGGGACCCTGAGAAATGGTTTCAGGATCAGAAGTAGGGTTTTTGAAAAGGAATTTGTGGGAGTCAGGAACCCTGTAGTATCTGTCTCGCTTACTAGGAGCCGGAGGCAGAGAATCAGGGGTCATACTGGATTCTGAAAAAACATCAACAACAATGTCTAGAACAGGAGGCACAGCTAAAGGCCTACTCTGAGGAAGAAGAAGAAAATCCTCAAGTTTCTTTTTAGATTCAGAGAAATCCTGACCTCCCAGTGGAAGTGTTCCCTTAAGGTATTTAAAGTTTCTCCAAAAGAGAAATCCTCAGGGGGAGAAGCAGAAGGGATGGAATCTTCTGCATCAGAGTCCTCATAAGTAGATATAGATAAATCCTGTTCAGAAGAAGAATCAGAAGAAATAGAAACCTGATCTGAAGATTCAAAGTCAGTGCCTTGCCTAGGCTTCTTAGCAGGAGGGGGATGGCTACCCCTGATCAAGGTAATTAAATCTTCAGCCATTCTGATAATTTGTTTTTTAGGCATTGGGGCCTGTACACGTGGCCCAAGCGCCAGTTTTTTAGACATAGAAGTACATTTTGGCCTTAGTTTTGAAAATGGTGTCGATTTAACATACAAATCTTTAGGCCTGAAAACACCCTCAGAACCCAGTGCCTGCACAGCGGCTCCAGACCCACTTAAGTTAGAGACATCTGTGGGTTCAATACTTAAAGCATCTCGCGGCATACCGGACTCCAAATGGGTCTCAGTATAGGCCTGCGAATCAAAAGTAGCGGGTATCAGGGGCTGCAAAAGCACCTCACTGAGTACCGGTGAACCGGCGACTGGCTTAGGAGAAGCGTTGTCGTTGGTTTTGGACCTCAACGGTCTGTCTCTGTCTTTTTATTGGCATTTTTTAGGTATTCTGGTAGTCGGATTGCTAACCAACGACATTTCTGGATAGTTAAATCTTGAGCCAAAATATTTAGAAGTAAAAATATACCGACGTTTAATTGTGCGTTAATTAAATTTAGCACAAAACCGACAGCAAGGCACGTTGTGGTCAGGGCCTAGGCAAGGAATACAGTACAAATTAAAATCCTTATGAGGTATTTGCTTCCCACAAGTAATGCAATTATTAACTTTTACTGACATCGGTAAGGAGCAAGAAAATGTTTCCCCAATGGGGTACTTAGCTTTTAGTTGAAGACTTCGGTTCTGAAACTCGAAAATGAAAATTTCAGGAGTTGGCCGATCGGCACTTGCGAACTGCTTCTGCTTTGGCCACCGAGTGGCAAGGAAGACTGATGTAATGGCGTCGGCTGCATGTTTTATACCCCTGATGACCTGACGTCATGGAAGAAGGGACAGCAACCGATGCAGGACCCAAGACTTTGTTAATCAGACCGACTGAGGGCAACCTGCCAGCAGATTACCCCAAATGTAATGACTGCAACAGTGAAACATGATGGGCATCATCAGGATCTTTGGTCTGCCTGAAAACACTGAAGGATAAGACATTATTTTATTCTTAACATCCTGGATTCCTGAATTTTTAGACTTGAAAGAGGGACTTTCATTTGGAATTGAAACGGTGCATAGAGCACTGAGGAAACCTGCTTCTAGCTCAACAAATACTCCACCTAGATCCATAGTTATAAAATTTCTTTCATTTCTGGACAAGGAACTAATATTAAAATCTGCTTGGAGAAAATCACCCTTAAAATACAATCAAAGCCTGATAAGGTTTGACAATGATTATTCTTCCAGAATACTAGAACAAAGGGAAAACGTCTGGCCAATAACAAAACTGTTGAAACAAAACAACATTAAAGCACATCTGGCCTTCCCAGCCAAGATAAAATTACTTTTTGCCAATGAGATGAGAACCTTTAATGACCTAGAAGAAGCTATTATATTCACCAAAAACAATACCATAGTGTCTCTATCCCAGAAGAAATGGAATGGATGGCCCCTACTCTTAAAAGAATAAAAGAAACAAATCCTTGGACTGATGCTAGAAAGAACAAACAAAAAACTGATTCCAAGATAGCTGTCCCAAAAAAATAACTTTTACAACTACATCTCTCAAAGTATCAACTGATATGGTACATTACTTGTCATCTGTTTTTATTTAAAAAAGGAGGGTTTCTTAAACAACTGAGAAACAGTAATGAATTATTCAGAATGTTCAAAGAGTCCAGTAATTCTTCACAAACAAAAGGTAGGTCAGGATGGGTTACTATTTACATTATATATAAGCCAAACAAAGCAACATTTAATATAAACTTAGAAGTTTCTATTACCCTACTTAAAACCAATGAGTACTTATCTTGTTAATTTTTCATTGTTTTACTTATAATAATTTAAATAATTAATTAATTAATTCAACAAGGTACCTTTCATCAGAGTTCAGACTCAAATGTCTCTGTCTGTTTGCAAAAAAAAAAAAAAAATATTTCTCCTTTCCTAAACTTTCCTAGCTAGTTGTTCCAGTGATCAGATTTTGCTGATCCCTGGGCTTTGTATTTGGTTTCTATGTTCCTCCATTTTCTTGTGTGGCCAGAGGTAGTTTCTTTACTCACCAGTGGGAGTGGGGAGTACTGAGCTGCTTGTTTGTCCTCAGAGGAGTGGTTAGAAGCAGCAACTAGTAATTTGTCGGCCATTTTGGGTAATTTCCTGTTTTTTCCAGCCCCTGCTATAAAGCACGCTAGCGCTTTAGTGATTTAGCTGAGCTGCTACCGTTGCACACTAGGGCAGCCGTTAATCAGATTTAAACTATTAGGGCTACCTAAAGTCCACTCTTCAAATTTTCCCTTAAAACTACCTTCCTCAAAGTATACTACTGTTCTATTTAGTGTATCCTACAACTATAAATTATCTCTACTTGACTCCCAAGTAGACTATTCTCTATCTGTATAGCGAAGCACTTGCTCCTACAGTACTTATCACCTCGATACAGCACTCGTTATAGAAAGTACCCCAAAAAAGCAAACCCCATTTCTCGGTCACCCACATCCCCCAAAACCTTTTCTTAAGTTTTTCTGTCTATTCCTTCTAGCATGTCGAGGGATCAGTTGCTTATGTCCTCTCCTGCTCAGCTGGTGAACCTGGGAATATTGAGGCAATGTTACAATTGCCTCATGTACACAGACAACCCTTTCCTCCTCCCACAAAACACAAATACATGCGAGAGATGCAACTATACGGCCAAACTGGAGGCTGAGCTCTCTCAACATAGGACTGGCATGACCAGACAGGAGGAGAAGGTAACCACACACACTATAGACCCAGTCTCACATAATACCATCACAACCTCAAATCATACACATAAACACACAAAGACATACTGGAGGCTCTGATCAAAATCTACCAAAACAGCAGAGGCCACCAAAGCAGACACCCAAACAACTACCACCTCAGAACACAACACCTGCAACACATAGACCACACAGTCAGAGTGTCAAGCAGTCACAGCCCTTAAGGCCAAACACAATGCCAGACACACTAGTCATTGGTGACTCCATAGTCAGACACACTGACGTCCCGCTCACCAGACTGAGTAAGGAGAAGGTCACAGTAAGCTGCCTGTCGGGTGCTAGAATCCGCCACATAACGCATGCACTCAGGTCTCTCAACAGCAGGTACAAGTATGACTCAATCATTGTCCACGCTGGTGTTAACGACCTGAGACGTACCTCCTTGGACTACATGAAAAGAGACATAGAGGAGCTCTCTGATTATGTAGCCCAAGCAGGTATGACCCTGACCTTGAGCAGTATCCTACCTTCACCAAGAATGATGCCACAATACAGAGATAAGATGATCAGCTTTAACAATTGGCTTAAACTCTGGTGTCATTCAAAGGGGATCCAATGTCTGTCTGCCTGGGATGACATGCTGGACAAGCCACGCTGCTTCGCAAGGGACGGCTTGCACTTGTCACCCCTGGGATTCCGGATTTTGGCAAAGGCTCTTGCCACCCCAATAGTGCCTTTTTTAGGCAAGGCTCAAATTCTAAACCTACCACCCTAGAACAAAACAAAGAAAAAAAACTAAGGGTAATGCTGCTCAATGCCAGAAGTCTCAACCTCAAGATGCACGCACTCGAGGCCCTTCTCAGTATGGAGAACATCGATGTCTGTGCTGTGACAGAAACCTGGTTCAAGGCTCCTGAGAGCACCCCAGCACTATTAGGTTTTACCTCATATCATGCATTCCGGCCCCAAAACCCGGACAATACCAAGAAAGGAGGAGTGGTATCCATATTCATCAAGGACACCCACACCTCAAGATTGGTGGCATCGTACGATGCATCGGAAACCATCCAGGTGCAATTAACCATAGGCAAGATTGCTCTTCAATTTGTAGCATGTTACAGGCCACCCTCGCAAACTCAGGAACCTCATATGGCCTTCCTGAAAACACTGGAGGGGATAAATGTATCTCCGAACACCATCATACTAGGTGACTTCAACTACCCTAATATAGACTGGGAACACTACTCAAGCCCAAACACTCTAGCCCAAAAGTTCCTGGAATTCATAAACTCAAATGCCATGGAACAACTAGTCACCATCCCCACAAGAGGAGAAAACATACTTGATCTCATCATCACGAACATGGGAGCACAATGTTCAACACCGGAAGTATACCCCTCACTGGTGAGATCTGATCACAAACTAATCTCGCTGGAGGTCCTCATCCCGCCCCCACCCCAAATGAAAAAGACCACAGTAAAGAACTTCTCGAAAGCCGACTTCACACTTCTAAAGACTAGTGTGGTCTCCTTTAAGGCCCCTGAGCCGGCGGTTAACATTACTCAAACCGCTGAATCACTTACAAATGCCTTCTACCAGCACCTGCAGGGCTGCATGGATCAGGCAATCCCAAGCAAAACAAAGACTCTTTGTACCAAAGGCAAGCGTCCAGTCTGGTGGACCCCAGCCATAAACAAACTCTACAACAAAAGGAGAAAGCTACTACAGGACAGAGCAAAATCCTTAAAAGGTAAGACACCGCTGATCACTACAAGTAAAAAGCTAAGAGCTCTCATAAAATCATCCAAAGCTAATTTTGAGAAAAAAATAGCTAAGGACTCTAAAGACAACCATAAGGCATTCTTTAGCTATGTCAGAAACCTAGGAGGAAACTCCCAGATATGCTCAGAATTAGTTCAAAATGATGTGAAGATTACTGATCCTACAGACATTGCCAACATACTGGCTGACAGGTTCAGTGCAAACTTCTCCCCCTCCCTTACAGGAGAGGTATCTATACCAAATGACTGTAGACCCGGAAACATCTCTAACGCCCAGGTGAGAACTGCTCTCTCCAAGGCAAAGAACACAGCATCCATGGGACCTGATGGTGTCCCCGGCTGTGTGCTCCATGAACTCAACGAGGAATTAAACCCACAGTTAGGACAGCTGTTTAATCTTAGTCTCACCTCCGGATACACTCCAGGAGTGGCGCACAGCGACTGTGGTCCCACTCCACAAAGGCGGTGCCTCCACTGACCCTGGAAATTACCGTCCCATTAGCTTGACAAGCCTTATCTGCAAAGCCATGGAGAGGATCATAATGGATCTCATAAATAAAGACATAGGGAACTTGCAGACTTTGGATCCAACCCAGTTTGGCTTTGTCAAAGGCAGATCATGCCTTTTAAACTTGGTTGACTTTTTCGAAACAGTCACCATGGCCACTGACGAGGGAAAGGCAGTCCATACAGCCTACCTAGACCTGGCGAAGGCTTTTGATACAATACCTCACTTGGGTATCATTGAAAAACTCATCAACTTAAATGTAAACCCATACATTACAAGATGGGTTGCAAACTGGCTGAGTGACAGAACCCACAGGGTCAGAGTTGCTGGCGCCATGTCAGACTCAAAGCCTGTCACAAGTGGTGTCCCACAGGGCTCAGTCCTGGGCCCACTCTTGTTTGGCATCTACTTTTCTGAAGTACAAGCAAACACAGGAGGGTTATGGCTGACAAAGTTTGCAGATGACTGCAAACTGGGCGTCGTAGTTGAAAACGCATCCAACACAGATATCCTTCAGAAGGGTCTCACAGAAACGGATAACTGGTGCCAGAGCCATGGCCTAAAGTTAAATGCCAAGAAATGCATAGTCATACCCTTCGGGAAAAATAAGGTTACCCCTAGCTACCATATAGGTGGCAATCCCCTGAACACAGAAGAAGTTATTAGGGACCTGGGAACCCAGGTTGACAGTAGCCTTTCATTCGACACTCATATTGCTAAAGTAGTTAGGAAGACCTTCTACATTGCCCACCTTATCATGAAGGGATTCACATCTAGATCAAGGGAAGTCATAGTCTCCCTATACTCATCACTCATCAGACCAATGATAGAGTACAATGCCCCATTCGGAATGTATCTGACCCGACACTTGCAGCAGCTGGAGAGGCCACAAAAGTTCCTCACCAAAAGGATAAAGGGTCTCAAAAATCTGTCTTATGCTGCCCGACTGAAAGAACTCCAGTTATATTCAGTTGCTTACCGCTTGCTCAGAGGTGACCTATGCCTGACATACAAGGCCATGTCAAACCCAGATTTGATGAACATGCTTCATCTCAAAAATCTAGATCCTCAGAGCCACAAGGGCGGGAGACTTAAACCTCGACACGGTTATTAATAGGACGTGCTGGAGGGATAGATTCATCACCCAAAGACTCCCTATGCTGTGGAACAAAATCCCGGTTTATGTGAGGCAGAGCACCTCGCTGGCCTTGTTCAAGAGGAATCTTGACCAATGGATGGGAGATCGCAGATACACCCCAGGGGTTACCTCAGTGTCACTGCTCGACAGAGGCACAGCAAAATAATGGGCATAGTTTCTCCAAACTAAAGGGGTGGCGTAAGCCACAAAACTATGGGCTAGGCTTATAAATGCCCTCAGGCAGATAGCCTAGTATGAACCTATGAACAAATTAACATCATATATAATGGCAGTAACAGTAGTGTGTTTTGAAAAAAAAATGATGTCATGGAGACTAATGCCTTCTTCAATTAAAGTATAATTTAGAAATGTCATGTATAGCCTGGTTAAATAATAGTATCAAGCTCTTAGCACAAATGTCATCATTATTCTGCCTAAATATAGTTAATATCAAGTATGGCAGGTATCACAGCTACGAGTGCTGTTTGATCAGTCCTGATACGGTGTGCGTGGACGCAGCTGTGTCTGGCAGCTAGTACAAATGTCATTGTTATTCTGTCTAAACATAGTTAATGTCAATTATGGCAGGTATCACAGCTTCGAGTGCAGTTTGATTAAGCCTGACACGGTGTGCGTGTGGATGCAGCTATGTCTGGCAGCTGTTGTATGTTGCTGTTTTCGTCTCCGGGAAGCTGTGTGTTGCGGCTTGTGATCGAGGTTTACTGATGCTTGTGTATTAGGAAGAAACATTTGGTGTTTTAGCCTGGATCCAGGGGGAAGGGGGTGGATAAAACTATGATTTTGGATATTTCGGCAGAGAATAGTTTGTTTATACATCTTAGTGAGAGGTAGGAAGGCTGGAAGAATGTGTTATCTCTTGTTGTGGCGGCTTGTTGGGAGTTTTTTTTTTTTTTTTTACTTGTTTGTTCTTCGTTCCTTTCCTGGCTGCTGCCTCACTGAAAGGGAGGGAATTTAGGCTTGAAGTTGCAGTGAAGTGAAGCTTTGCTTCAGGTGCATCACAAGCCTTCGGTATGCAGTACACAGGCACACTAATGGAAACAGACGCTTCCAGGTTGCTATGGTGACGGAGACAGAGTGAAGATAATGCTTAATGGCTCTAAGGAGCCTCCGAGATGATTCTTGGCAATGTTTTTGTTTTTTAAAAAAATATATATATTTATTTTTTATTTATTTATTTTACATTTGTTAACCGGGGGTGTCTGACTGAGCCGAAAAGGCCCTTTTTCAGCAGAGGCCCGGGGAGAAAAGCTCCACAAAGAAAAATTACAGACACATTTAGTTATTTAGACATAATCAGTATACACATAAATTACAAGAGACATGTTTTTACAGTGACATGCGGCACAAGCAGTTACAGTGGAGAGAACAATCAAAAAAGATATTAATTTTAAAAATAAAGGTAAGTAATAGATTTGTGGTGTACAGCTGAACTTTGGAATGTAGGTAGAATACATACATAGTACACAGGTACAGTGCATACATTGTAGATTAGCCAGTGTTTGTGAGTAAGATTGAAAAGCTATTATCAATTGCTCTAGATTTAGTATGTATATGTTATCCGCTTTCACTAGCCTGGGGAGCAATCATGGCACTGCCAACTTTGCTTGAGATGTTGCCTGATGAGGTCTTTAAAGGAGGCTTTGGATGATGTGTTTTGAATGCTAGTAGGGACAGAGTTCCATTTTTAGCCACGAACTACTATATAGTGCATCTCCAAAGCTATTGTAGCTGTTGGTGACTTCTAGTAGTAGTTTGCTTGATGATCTAAGAGGCCTTTTGGCTGAGTGATGTTGTACTAGGTTTTTGAGGGCAGGACAGTTATTGGGGAGGTAATAGATAGAATGACAGAGGCAGAGCTGATTGTAGGTTAGGAGGTTGGGCAGTTCAAGCCAGTGGAGCTGTCTCAAAGCAGTACAATGATGAGTTCTATATGAGCAATTTGCAGCAAAACGGGCAATTCTGTTATAGCAAGCTTCCATTTTGCTTAGTTCAGTTTTGTTGAGATTAGTCAGAATGGGAGATGCATAGAGTAGGGTGGATAGAAGTTGGGAGCGAGCAATGGCTGATCTTGTGTTGTTAAGAAATGGTTTGATACGGTAGAGTGACCCCAGTTTGGCATGTACTTTTTTAATAGTTAAGTTCAGATGACTATCAAATTTTAGGTGGGAGTCTATGGTTATCCCCAATAGCTTAGCCTGTGGCACTGGAGCAATTGGAGTAGCATTTGTGGAGTAGATAGTGAATTGACTGTTAGTGTTTTTGTTAGAACTGGTTATAATCATAAGCTGAGTTTTCTTTGGATTGAGGATAAGTTGGGCTTTGGTAAGGTAGTTTTCAACGTCAGAGAATGCTAGTTGAGTTGTTTGCAGGAGGGTGGGAATGTTTTGTGCAGCACAGATTAAGGTAGTGTCATCTGCAAACTGAATTATAGATGCATGCTGTGTGGAGGTGTGGAGGTCATTTGTGAAGACTGTGAATAGTAGTGGTCCTAAGATAGAACCCTGTGGGACTCCTATAGTTATGGGCAGCTGAGGAGAGAGAGAATTTTCCCATTTCACAGCTTGGTACCTGTCAGTTAAGTAGCTTTGGAACCAGGTAAGAGTGGAATTAGATAGATGATATTGGTTTAGTTTGTTTAGCAGGATTTGGCGTGAGACTGTGTCAAATGCTTTGGACATATCCAAAAAAAGAGTTGACACTTGCAGGCCTTCATTTTTGAGACAGTTTACTGTGTCTGTGAAGCAGAGGAGAGCTGTAGTGGTACTATGGGCAGGTCTGAAACCATGCTGAGTAGGTGACAGGATGTTGCAGTCTAGGAGATAGTTTAGCATATGGGTATGGATGCATTTTTCTAGGATTTTGGCCAGGGGGGAGAGTAAAGCAATGGGTCTGTAGTTATTAAGTTCAGTGGAGGTCTGCCTTTATGTATGGGTGTAACATAGGATATTTTCCAGAGTTTGGGCACATAGTTTTCAACAATTGATCTGTTTATGAGAGTGGAGACTGGGATAGCAATAGCATCTGCTGTAAGTTTCAAGAAATAGCTGGGGAGTAGGTCGGCTGCTGTTGATGAGGTTTTTAGTTTGGAGAGCATGCTTTTGATTGAAGTGGTGGAAACTGTTTTGAGGGTAAAGCTTGTATTAGTGTTATTTGTGTTGGGGGGGATAGTGAGGAAGGAACTGTCCTGTGATACTAAGGATAGAATTGAGTTCACAAAGTGGGAGTTGAATTGTGTTTCGATGGGAACTTTAGTGCCAGGGGTGGTTGGTTTGGGGGTAGCCTTTTGGGTGGATTTTAGTAGCTGGTTTACATTTTGCCAAAATTTTTGCGGATTGTGTTGGTATTTAGTTTGTAATGTTGTGTAGTAGGATTTTTTGTCCAGCCTAATGCAATTTTTTGCACAGTTGCGCAGTTCTTGGTACTTAGTTAGTCTTTGTGTTTCTTTGTTTATTTGATAGTAACGCCAGGCAGTGTCTCTGGACTTGAGGATTTGTTTGGTTTCTTTACTGAGCCAGGGGTTTGTAGAGGTTCTAACCTTGATTTTGCACAATGGAGCGACAGTGTCTAGGTGTTGTAGAAATGTTTTGTTGAAATATGCTACAGCCTGGTCAAGTGGGAGGGTTTTTAGGGGGGTCCAGTCACAGTTACACAGTAAAGTGTTGAGGACCTCAGGAGAGAATTTTTTTGTGTTTCTAGTGGATATATAGTTAGTGGTTTTGCATATGCTTGTTCTACTACGTATAAAGTATATTATGTTGTGGTCACTTAAGGTGTCTGGGAGACTGCCTGTGTGAGGGTACAATGTGGGGTTGCTAGTTAGGACCCAGTCAAGGATGGATTCCCTTTAGATTTTTATCACACCTAGTTGGAATTTGGACTAGCTGCTGGTAGCCATGGAGATTTATTAGATTACTTGGTGGTTCTGATATACAGGTGAACCAATCTAGGTTGAAGGCCCCAGAATAAGGGTTTTTTGTGAGTATGTGGAAGAACACCAGGATAAGAAGTCTTCAAGGCTAGCAGGTGTATTACCAGGTGGAATATAGACCACAATTGTGGTGATGACCTTTTTAGGGTGAAGTTGAAGTTGTGAGATAAGTATGTCCCAATTATTGGGGGAGGGGTAGGAGTTTGGTAATTGACGGACAGTTAAGTTGGACTTGTAGAGTAAGGCAGTTCCACCCCTTTACGAAGTGGTCTGTCTTGTCTAATGATATTGTAGCCGGTAGGGAGAACTTCTGAGTTAGCTATGTTTTTATTTAGCCAGGTTTCTGTTAAAGGAACTATGTCTGGGGAGTAGTGTGCTATTGTGGCCTGGAGTTCAGGTATTTTAGATACTTCTAATATTAATATTTAGCATTAAAAGATGGTTGGTTTTGCTGCTGTTGTTGATTTGCCCAGGGATGAAGAAAGTGGGGGTGTTATGTTCTGACATTTGTGTTTGAGCAGTTTGTGTTGAACAGGATGGATTTGGGCCTGGGTTGGGGTGGATATCCCCACTTATGGTGAGCCTGGAGTTAAAATGGTTATACAGATGTTGGAGTTTGGTGAGGAGTGTGAGAAAGTATTGTGTTTTTTTGGAGTAGGAATGAAAGCATATGTGTTTAGTTCTGAATTGGTCCGTTATGTAGTTCTTGAATAAGTGTGGGCAGATATTATTATAATGTGTGGTGTCTGTGTATGAGAGTGCATAATGCAGTGTTGTGCTACTACGTTTAGGGATATTGCTATATTGTGATATATTGATATATTGTGTATATATATATATATATATATATATACACACACACACACACACACACACACACACACACATATATACAAGGGCTGTTTTAAACCAAAAGTACATATATTGATGGTCTCCCAACACTTTGTTTAGCTCATTAAGTTGATTCTTGATAAAAAAAAAAAAAGTAAGCACAATTTTATATTTAAAACATATTTTGGTCCAAACACATTAAGGAATTACATAGCAGTGAAAGTCTGAGTTATTATGAAAGACTAAGAGCACTTGGTCTTGAGCAGAACCCTTTGCAGTGGTCTGGGAGGTGAGCTTGCTCGGACGTGTTGGGCATATGGGAAAAGCTGACTCTAGGGTTGCCAGGAAGTGCTAGAAAGTCATCAGATTTCCTTTGTGGAAATATCTGTGGGAATGGAAGGTGTGTTGAGTGGTTCACTGGCAGATTGTTGAATCCAAAAAATATCCAGCACAAGAGAAAGATGAAAAAATATTTTAGAAAATTTAATGTGGCAACTCCCATGAATACAATAAAAGCAAACCAGTTTCAGCTAAAAAATAATAGCCTTCTTCAGTGCATCAAAAAACATTCATTAGGGCAAACCCTTACAGCTGCTTATATATATCAAAAACCTGATCAGTTAACTGAAATAGTCCATCAATTGGTTCAAACCAGAACTAACTTAACTCATTCAAGCCTAGTTTAAAATAGAGCACCTAACCTAATAATCCAAGCAGATTCTTTTTGGTTTAGTAAATGATGCCATGCAGCTTTGCATAACTTACTCATATGAATTTTGTCTATTATGGTAAAGGTGAATTTAGAGACTGCGGTGGTGGTGCTGCGGTAGTGTTGTCGCCTCACACGAAGATGTTGTCCTGTTCGATTCTCAGCTAAAGCGTCTTCTGTGTGGAGACATGCGTGAATGGGCGTACCTTCGTCGAAGGCTGTGCGTCAGAGCTGGCAACTCGGCACGTAAAAATCTACTGCCAATCATTAGCGGACCGGAGTTCCGCTGTGGCAACCCCTAACCGGGAAAAGCCGAAAGACCCAACAACATGGTAAAGGTGAATTTAGCAGTTTTATGTGTTAGAGTATGTTTATAGAGGGCATTAGAAACCCTTTTATTTCTTATTTCACTTAGATGGTCACTGATTCTATGTCTGAAGGGTCTGGATGTTTGTCCAACACAAAATGAAGAACAAAAACAAGTGGCCAAATAAACAATCAAATCACTGCTGCAATTTCCAAAACATCTTATTTCATAAATTTTGGATGTTACAGCTAGTAAGTTCCTTAGTTTGAGATACGTGTGTGCAAGCACTACAATGACCACAAGAAACACATCCTGATAGTATATCTACAAATAGGGTTCTTTGTTGGCTGATAGGTGGACTGTAATGTTTGTAATGAGTTAAATATGAGTTGATAGTTCTACCTCTATGACAGGAAAATAGGCATCTGGGGTTGAGCAGTTCACTCAATTTGTCCTGGGCTAACAAAATATCCCTTGAATGAGTTAAGTTAGTTCTGGTTTAAACCAATTGATGGGACTATTTCAATTAACTGATCAGGTTTTTGATATATATAAGCTGCTGTAAGGGTTTGCCCTAATGAATGTTTTTTGATGCACTGAAGAAGGCTAAAATTTTTTAGTCGAAACTGGTTCGCTTTTATTGTATTCATGGGATCTGCCACATTAAATTTCTAAATATTTTTTCATCTGTGAAAGCGCCTCACTGAGTACCGTCGAACTGGCGACTGGCTTAGGAGAAGCGTCATCGGCAGTTTTGGACCTCAACGGCCCGTCTCTTTTTCTTTGCATTTTTTCGGTATTCCGGTAGTCGGATGGCTAACAGACATCATTTCTGGATAATTAAATCAAGAACCGAAATATTTAGAAGCAAAAATGTACCGATGATGGACAGCGCGCTGATTAAATAAAGCACAAAACTGACAGCAAGGTACGTCGTGGTCAGGGCCTAGGCAAGGAATACAGTACAAATTAAAATCCTTATGAGGTATTTGCTTCCCACAAGTAATACAATTATTAACTTTTACTGACATCGGTAAGGAGCAAGAAAAAGTTTCCCCAACGGGGTACTTAACTTATAGTTGAAGACTTCGGTTCTGAAACTCAAAAATTAAAATTTCAGGAGTCGGCTGACCGGCACTTGCAAACGGCTTCTGCTTCGGGCACCGCACAGCAAGAAAGACTGATGTAAAGGCGACGGCTGCATGTTTTATACCCCTGACGACCTGACGTCATGGAAGAAGGGACAACAACTGACGCAGGACCCAAGGCTTTGTTAATCAGGCCGACTGAGGGCAACCTGCCAGCAGATTACCCAAATGTAATGACTGCAACAGTGAAACACGAAGAACATGGATATCATGCACTGGGGAGGTAAGATTATTCTGCTTGGTGATTACCGGAAGTGGAGAAACCAAGCTGTCATCTTGAGATTGGAAGTGTTCGGATGAGTCAACCCTTGTGGATGCGAGATCAGTTCCGGAGTTGGATCCAGAATCCATGGGTGATCTATTAGATGAGGCCAAAGGAAGGGAAACTAAACTTGTCATGGCAAGTAAGGAGCAATGAGGATTACTTTGCTTCACAGATGAAGGGCTTTCTTTAGAAACAGGGAGAATCAGGGGAATGGGAGGGAAAGCATACAGAAGTCCTGTGGGCCAATCATGAATCAGAGCATCCCTCTGGGACTCCCCTGTGGGGGAATTAGGGTGAATTAGCTGCTACATTTGTGGTTTGCTGGAGAGGTGAATAGGTCACAGCAAGGCTGGCCCCAGCGGATGAATATCTTTGCCACAATAATAGGATTGAAGGACCACTCCTGCATCTGCTCAACTTGTCTGCAATCACGTTGGAACTTCCAGGAATGTGCATTGCAATTAGAAAATGGATGGAAGCTATTGCCCATTCCCAAATTCTCATGGCTTCTCGACACAATGGGTAGGACTTGGTTCCCCCTTGTTTGTTGATGTACCAGACTACGACATGTTGTCTTATAGAATAGATGGGAGGACGGACTCAAATGCTTGCAACGCCAGAAGCACTGCTCTCAGTTTTAGGACACTGATATGCAGGTGGGCCAATATGTCTGATCATGTACCTTGGACCATCTTCCCCTGATAAAGCCCCCCCCCCACTCTATCAGGGAAGTGTCTGTAGTCACTTTGGCTCTGGGCTGCTGTGGTTAAAAGGGGCGACTCCAATGTTGTCTGTCAGGCTTTATCCACCACATTAAATCCCACTTGTACCGGTGAGTTATTCGTATTTGAGAGGACAAGGGATGTTGTAAGGGTTACCATTGCGTTAAGAGGAGCCACTGGAGAATTCTCATGTGTAGTCTCGGCAAGGGCACTATGGTAACTGACGCTGCAATGAAACCCAACAGCTGAAGGATTGTTCGAGCTGGGACTACATTTTGACAAAGTACCACCCAGACTTGGGATCTTATCCTGTGTAGTCTGTGGTCCGGGAGAGAGAGACTAGGCAAGCGTTTGTGTTGAAAATCGCTCCGATAAATTCTAAGGATTGAGAGGGGATCAGGTTGCACTTTCCTCAATTTATTGAGATTCCCATAGATTCTGCTAGTCTGACAGTATAGTCTAGGGGTATCTCCAGTAGATGCTTGGTGGGGGCAGTGAGGAGCCAATCGTCTAAATATGGAAACCACAATCCTTGTAGTCTCGAGTGAGCTGTTACCACTGCCATGCACTTGTTGAACACTCTGGAGGCTGTAGAGAGTCTGAAGGGCAGCAGACAGAATTGAAAATGATTGGCCCCTAGCCAGAAGAGAAGAAATCTTCTAGAGTGCTCATCCATTTTTATGTGGTAATACACATCCTGAAGATCTATTGAGCAGATCCAATCGTCTTTTTCCAAAAATGGGAGGATAGGCTGAACCATGACCATCCGGAATTTTTCTTGTTTGACAAACTTGTTTAAGATGCTGAAATCCAGAATTGGTCTCGTGTCCCCTGTCTTTTTTGGCACTAAAAAGAATCTTGAGTAGAATCCGGATCCTATGTGGTCTGGTGGGACTGTCTGGATGACATTTTTTGAAGCAGTTTTTGAATTTCTAGTGCTGCTGTTTCCCTTTGACTGGGTGGAACATCCGGGATTCGAATCGCTGACCAGGTAAAGAATGATTAGGATGTGGAATCATCTGGTTATGATCTGTTGTACCCATAAATCCATTGTTACTGTTAGCTAGGCAGAAAGGTGCAAGGAAAAACACCCCCCACTGCTTCCAGAGGAAAGCAATCGGGCCGCTCCTCAGGACCGCTGATAGGGTTGTCCAGAGAAGGAATCTCTGGAGCCCTGATTACGTAGAACGCTTCTGCCACTGTAGGGGTGCCTTCCAAATGAGTTACCTCCTCTACCCCGAGGAGTATACTCACCACGTGTGTCATGGAAAGGACCCTGGGATTTCTTGTGCCACATCTTTCCACTCCTCTGGATCCTAGTGTATGGATGCCGAGGTGGAAAAATGTATGCCTATGGCAGAGAGGGTTTTTCCATCCTTCTCACACTTGGCCAATGTGTCTTTCACTTTTGTGACGAAAAGGGAAGAAGCCTCCACTGGAGTGTTAAGGAAAGAAGACAAAGGGGTCCGCAAAGTCACAAAGGTACATCCAGGCATGACTTCTCATGACAATGCCTGAACCCGCCACTCTGGCTGCTCCTTCAGTGGCATGTGAAATCAGATGTATTGAGGAGTTGGAAATGGATTCCATGGCAGCTAACTCCTGCTAAGATCTTGGAGAGTTTGGCACCGAAGTCTCTCTGAAGCCTGGTGAAGTATGCCATATAATTCAAACACCAAACAGCAAAGGTCAATGATGCAAAAACTCACTTTCCTAGCCCGTCCACCACCCGAGACCCCTGTTTGGGGGGATGGACAATTTGGCTATCCTCGGCCAGTTCCTTTTTCATGGCAGCTGCCACCACCATTGCATCTACTGGAAGACCCTTAGACCAGTAAGGGTGTTTCTCAGGAGGAGATAGAATTTTGTCTGGCCTCCATGGGATGGGTTCAATGGTATCAGGATTCTTCCATGCGTGCTGCACAATGAGCTGAACCAGCTCATCTGCAGGCGGGGTCACCCAAGAAGGAGAGGGTTGAGCATGAAAAGCCTGCAGGAACACTGACTACACGGAGGAAGGATTGCTGGATTCCAGTCACCTCTCTGTTTCAGTTTTTCAAGGATGCCACCAAAAGTACAGTTGTGTACACTTACTATAAATGTAGATGTTAGAGTGTATTCACTGTTGCAATCATTACATTTTGGTAATCTGCTGGCAGGTTGCCCTCAGTCGGCCTGAATATCAAAGTCTTGGGTCCTGCGTCAGTTGCTGTCTCCTCTTCCATGACGTCAGGTCATAAGGGGTATAAAACATGCAGCTGACACAATTTTATTCAGTTTTTCTTGCCCCAGATGTCAGATGCCCCCCAAATGGGAAGCAAAAATATATATATAAGTAAATAAACAGCAATATATGCAAATGCACTTTTGGCAAGATAAACTTTACCTTCATCTAAAAGCAAATACACCAAAAAGGCTTTAGAATATAGTGAAGAAAGAGAAGTTATAGAAAAGGGGGATGGCGGGTGGGTAACCCGGACTGCAACAGTGAATACACTCGAACATCTACATTTATGGTAAGTGTACACAACTGTACGATGTTCTTCGTGTTTCACTGTTGCAGTCATTACATTTGGGTAGAATCCCAAAGCTATGGATGGAAGGATGGAACTAAATAGCATTAGGAATAGCTATGAGGCCCTGCAGAACTGCAGTGGCAAAGCCTGCCCTGGATTTGGAGAAGAGAGGCAAATGATAATGCTTTGTGAAGGTATGAACAGAGCTCCAAGTAGCAGCTTCTAGAATGTCTTTGGTTGGAATTCCTCTGAGAAAGGCTGCTGAGGCAGAGGCAGCCCTGGTGGAATGTGACCTGATTCCCTTGGGTACAGGTTTACATGGTGCAAGTAGCAGAAACGAATGCAGTGGTACATCCACTTAGAAATAGTCTGCTTTGATATAGCCTTCCCTTCTGAGCCTGAAGCAAATGCCACCAGTAGTTGCTCAGACTTTCTTAGAGATTTGGTCCTGTTTAAGTAGAATCTTAGTTGTCTGTGTACGTCCAATGAATGCAGAATCCGCTCCCCCTTGTTCTGTGGATTTGGGTAAAATGTTGGCAGGTGAATTGTTTGGTTAAGGGCCACACTGGATACCACCTTAGGCATAAAGGGAGGATTGGTCCCGAGGGACACCCTGTCCAGGTAAAATGTAATAAAAGGCTCCACAGCCATGAGAGCCTGTAGTTCTGAATCCCTTCTTGCTGAAGTGATTGCCAAGAGGAAAGCTGTTTTCCAAGATAAAAATTTTATATCCGCAGTAGCTGCTGGTTCAAAAGGAGGCAGGGTGAGTTTTTCAAGCACAAAATTGAAGTCCCATGTAGGAGTTGTTGATCTTCTGGGTGGCCTTAAATTTTTGGCCCCTCTTAAGATACTGTTTTAGCAGAGGATGAGAAACGAGGGGAGGCTTCGTGTTGTAATGAACCGAGATGGCAGAGGCATGGATTTTTATTGAAGAAAAAGATAGGCCCTTGCTAAGCATCTCAGTCAAGTATTGTAAAATCTGAGGGATACTTGGCTTTGCTGTGTACATTCCTTGTGCTTTGTTCCAGGCACAGAATCTCCAAAATGACATCCATCACAGATTTACTGAGAGGTGTTGTTTGAATCATTAAATGATCAGCCATGCTGCAAGATTCAGAGTTTGGAGCCGAGTGTGCAGAATTTGATTGCCCTGCTGAGACAGTAGATGAGGTATTTGAGGCAAGTGCCAAGGAGGGAGTTGAGACATGTTCCTTAGAATTGGGTACCAGTACTGGCGAGGCCAGTCTGGAGCAATCAGGGTCAATTTTGTTTTTTCCTATCTGACCTTGGAGAGAAGAGGCAGAGGGGGAAAGGCATAGACTGATAGATTTCTCCAATTGAAGGTTAGGGCATCCACTTTCCATGCTCGTCTGTGATACGTCCTTGTGCAGAATTTGTCCAGTTGATAATTTTGGGGCGAAGCAAATAGATCTATGTCAGGGCTCCCCCATTTCTGTGTTACCATGCTGAAGATTTGTAGATCCAGTTTCCACTTGTGCGGGTCCATAAGATTTCTGCTTAGGTCATCTGCCAGAGTATTTTGTTTTCCCTGGCAGGAATGGAGCTTGAAGATGTACTTGGAAAGTCAAAGCTGTGTTCCACACTGCCATGGCTAGTCTGCAAAGGGGGTAGGAATGTGTACCCCCCTGCTTGTTTATGTACCACATAACCGTGGTGTTGTCCATCTTTATCAGTAGTTGTCTTGGATGAAGTAAGTCCTTGAAGACTGTCAGAGCATTCTGAACAGCTAGCATCTCTTTCTGGTTGATATGCAGATGCATTTGTTTTGGGCTCCATATGCCCTGAATGCATCTCCCCCCGCCAGGTGGGCCCCCCAACATAGTCTGATGTGTCTGCAGTTAGGGTTTGGGTGGCAGGGGTTAGAGTGAATGACAGTCCCTTGTTTTGGTGATATGTCTCTGCCCACCAAAGAAACTCCTGTTGTAGGCAGGGAATGAGAGGAATCATTGTTTCCAGACGGTGACAATGTTGACTCCATAAACTTTTTAGGTACCAGTGAAGTTTCCTCATATGCAGTCTTGCACATGGAACCAGTAGAATGCAGGATGCCATGAACCCCATAGCCTGCAGAATTTGTCTTGTAGATAACTGGGTTTTTGTTGCCATCTGTTTGAAGTATGTTGTCAGTTGCCTTTGTTTGTCTGGCGTAAGGTAAGCCATCTGGGCAGTTGTCTTCAAGCCTGCACTCAGGAATGTAATTATTTGAGAGGGTATCAGCTGGGATTTCTTTTCATTTACTGTGTACCCTAGGCATGTTAGAAGCCTTTTTACAAACGCCAGATGTTGAAGAAGAATGTCCTTGTTCTCTGCTTGAATGAAACAGTCGTCCAGGTAAGGATAAATCTGTACGCTTCTTTGTCTGCAAAATGCAAATACTGGTGCCAGGCACTTTGTAAAGACCCTGGGCACAGTAGATAAGCCAAAGGGCAGTGCAGAGAATTGGTAACACAAAAAAATTGCCTTGAACTGGAGGTATCTTCTGCACGATTCCCTTATTGGGATATGCAGGTATGCCTCAAGTCTAGAGTCACTAACCAAGCGTCCCTGTCCAGCATAGGCAGTAGCTGTTGCAAAGTCAGCATTTTGAATTTTGGAATGTCCAGGAAAGTGTTCAAAATCGATAAGTCCAGTATTGGACGCCAGGCATTGTCTTTTCTGGGTACCAGGAAAAGTCTTGAATAAAAACCTTGTCCTTTTTCCTGTTCTGGTGCTGGTTGAATAGCCCCCATTTCCATGAGGAATGTAACTTGTTTCTGAGCCTCTGACCATTGATTTTGTGGCAGATCTGGCCAACCGTTTGGAATTGGCAAAGTATGGAAATGAAATCTGTACCCCTGGGATACTATGTTTAATATCCACTTGTCCTGAGTAATTAACCGCCAATTTTGAGCATGAAGTGCTAATTTCCCCCCCAAGGGGGCTGCCAAAAGATAAGTGCTTCGTGAAGGTAGAGGGAAGTCACTGAGACTGCTTAATGTAGGGTTGTGCCTTGTTTCCTCCAGATTTGGAGGTGGAGGCACCCCACTGCTTTGACCTGTAAGAACCCGGTGATTGGTATCTAGAGCCTTTTGAGCACCTGGATTTGCCTTGAGGGGCTCTGTTGGACACAGCAAAGGACCAATTTTTAGTAGGCCAGTGCCTACTGAACCTGAATGGCTGCACTTGTAAGAAATCTTTTACAGTTTGCATAGATTTAGCTTTGTCTTCCATTTTCTTTAAAACCTCTTCTGCCTTATTACCAAACAGAGTATCATGCTGTAAAGGGGCATCCAACAATTTAACTTTAACATGATCAGGCAGATTTTGCTCCTTAAGCCAGGCATGCCTTCTAATCACAGATCCAGTAACTGCGACCCTGCAAGAGGCCTCCAAGGAATCAAAACCACATTGCAAAGTATGCTTTCCAACCTGTTCTGCTGCATGCAATAATTCCTGTAATTCTTTATTTTCCACACAATCCGAAATAAACATCATTTTCTGTTTCAATAAACCCATAACATGCTGTTGACATTTAAGCATATGAAACTGGCAGTTTAAGGTCCTAATTGCCAAGCTTGCAGATGTATAAACCTTCTTTTCCATCTATCCAGCACCCTGGAATCTCCATCAGAGGAGGTAGAATTTTTGGCTGTAGAGGCCTTTACACATTTTGGACCCTGTGAGATAGTCGCAGGATCAGCAGCAGGATTTCTGAATAGAAATTTATGGGAGTCAGGAACCCTGTAATATCTGTCTGGCTTACTAGGAGCCGGAGGTAGGGAATCCGGAGCCATGCTTGATTCCGAAAACACATCAACAATGTCTAATACAGGAGGTATTGCCAAAGGCCTATGCTGAGGAAGGAGGAGGAAATCCCCAAGCCTCTTTTTTGATTCAGAGAAATCCTGACTCTCCCAATGAAAATGTTCCCTTAAAGTATGCAAGGTTTCTCCAAAAGAATAATCCTCAGGAGGAGATGCAGATGGGGTGGATTCTTCTGCATCTGAATCCTCATAGGGTGGAATAGAAAATTCCTGATCAGAAGAGGAATCAGATGAAATGGAAACCTGATCTGAAGATTTATAATCAGTGTCTTGCCTAGGTCTCTTAGTGTGTGTGTGTGTGTGGGGGGGGGGTGTTGGGAACCCTGATCAAGGTAATTAAGTCTTCAGACATTTTGATCATATGCTTTTTAGGCATAGGGACCTGAACACATGGCTCATGCGTCATTTTTTTAGACTTAGAAGATGTCTTTGGTCTTGTTTTTGAAGCTGGCGTCGGTTTTATATAAAAATGTTGAGGCCTGAAAACACCCTCAGAAGCCGGTGCCTGCTCAGCGGCTCCGGACCCATCCAAAGGAGAGACATCCACGAGTTCAATACTCTGAGAATCTTGCGGCATACCGGACTCCGTATGGGTCTCGGTAGAGGCCTGCGACTCAAAAGTAGTGGGTATCAGGGGCTGCAAAAGCGCCTCACTGAGTACCGGTGAACCAGCGACTGACTTAGGAGAAGCTTCGTCGTTGGTTTTGGACCTCAACGGTCTGTCTCTGTCTTTTTCTTTGAGTTTTTTGTGAACTCCGGTAGTCGGATTGCTAACTGACGACATTTCAGGTAATTAAATCTAGATCCAAAATATTTTAAAGCAAAAATATACCGACGCTTAATAGTGCATTGGTTAAATCTAGCACAAAACCGACAGCAAGGCACGTTATGATCTGGGCCTAGGCAAGGAATACAGTACAAATGAAAATCCTTATGAGGTATTTGCTTCCCACAAGTAATGCAATTATTAACTTTTACTGACATCGGTAAGGAGCAAGAAAAAGTTTCCCCAACGGGGTACTTAGCTTTAGTTGAAGACTTTGGTTCTGAAGCTCGAATGCGAAAATATCAGGAGTCTGCCGACCGGCACTTGCAAACTGCTTCTGCTTCGGGCACCGCGCGGCAAGAAAGACTGAATAAAATGGCGTCAGCTGCATGTTTTATACCCCTGACAACCTGATGTCATGGAAGAGGAGACAGCAACTGACGCAGGACCAGAGACTTTGATATTCAGGCCGACTGGGGGCCACCTGCCAGCAGATTACCCAAATGTAATGACTGCAACAGTGAAACACGGAGAAAATCAAGGAGGTTGTACAGAAAGATGGGGAACTCCCAACCACATGAAGCATAGATATCACTGTTAGGCATTTTGCAACTACACTTGTCACAGTGTTTAAAGGCTGATGCTCCTTTTTTCTCAGACATCCGATCAAACACACAAATCTCCAGCAATACAGAAAATGTAAAAAGGAAAGATTTTTTTTTTTTTATAGAAGGGAAATGAAGAGAAGGAGAGAAATACCAGCAATGGTATTGAAAGATTACCACAGGGGGTAAAGGGCCGTACCAACAATGGTACTAGAGATTACCATATGGTATTTGAGGGAAAGTTATAGCAAGGGATACTTAAGAGTGGGCAAAAAATTATCGATAGAGTAAGTAAAGAAGTTTAGAATGAAAATTAAAGTTAAATACAACAGTTCACTTTTATAATCAAAAAGACTAAGCACTTAGCTGAGTGCTTGCTTGATATGGCTTTACGGCTATGCGGCAAACGAGATCTGTGGTAATAGGGAGAAGGGCATTGTGGGTAAAAGCTTAGCTCGAGAGTTTTTGGGCTGGCACGAGCCCCATCAGTAAAGAGCATATAAAGATTAACAACATCAGATAGAACATTACTAAAGAACAGCTTGAAGTTCTTGCAAACTTGGTAAGGTACAACCAGTTATGGTAGTACACAGAGATCACAGTATCTGTGGTCCTTGCCACACTATCTACATCACTAAAGGACACCAGCCTGGTGATATTGGAAACTGATTTGATATTACAGTCTGAGAAGCAAGGTTAGGATTCAAGTTTTCATCATCTAGCAACTTTTCTAGCATATTAGCTATTTCATCACCAACTTTTAATCCACACCCTGCAAACATTCTGTCTAGATACTGGAGCCCTCCAATGGTTTCAATCCTACCTGAATGGTCGACAGCAGGCTGTCCTCTGGCAGAACAAACTCTCTAACCTTCTACCTAACACCCTTGGAGTACCACAAGGCTCTATAACAGGGCCCTTGCTGTTCTCCATCTTCATTAACGACCTTTATACTGTCATCCCAAAAGTCAGCTGTATCCAATATGCTGATGACTCTACTCTGATTTGCTCAGCCACATCTCCAGTAGAGTTATGGTCAGCTACCCAGACCACCTTTAATACAATAGAAAACTGGCTTTCTGAACATCGTCTGATCCTAAATCCCAAAAAAACTAAAATGCTGTTATTTTCACCAACATGTACGTCTACCGCTTTCACCTTTACCATAAAATCAAATGATGGCACAATAATCTCCCCTGACCCATCTACAAAACTATTAGGTGTCATCATAGACAATAATCTAAAATTTGACCTACATGTTAACCAAACTATCAAAACAATCAATAAAAAACTAGGGTCACTTTACAGAATAAAAGCCCTCCTAACCCCTCCAGCTAAAACTGCCATAGCTCGCTCTCACCTTCTTTCAACCCTTCTGTATGCATCCCCTCTACTCTCGAATTTAAACAAGACTGTCCTTAACAAACTCTCAATTTGCTACAACCACATTGCCAGGTTTGCCACTGGGCTGCCTTTTAGGACACATCATTGCATCAATCTAAATCAGCTTGGGTGGCTTGAACTACCCAGCCTAATCCAGTATAACCAACTGATTATGGCCTATAAAATCCTCTATAATCCAGACAATACTCCTGCACTTAAAAATATTATCACCCCCATAACAATCCTAGACCGCTTTGATCCTCTAACAAACTACTAATTCAGACTAGCAAAATTAATAACACAGCCGGTGATTCTCACTTTGCAAACTCTGTAAGTAGATCCTGTAACACTCTTCCAGCTGATATTACCTTACTTTCCACCTTAGGTCAATTTAAAACTAGACTCAAACAACATTTGTCACTTAACTGGCTATGTCAATGTATCAAGCCTGGCTAACTCTCTTTAGAATGTGTAAAAATCTGTTAACCAGCTTACTGTGTAATTTAATTTAATCCTGATTTGTGCTCAGGATTAACTGTAACCTGTGGAACTTGTTTAACTTATTTATGTAATCTCTGTAAATAGTCTGTTTGTAATATGTAATGCTGGTATTATGTAATGCTGTATCTTGATTACCCTTGGAGCTTTTCTCCCCGGGCCTCCGCTGAAAATGGACATGCATCCAGTCGGACTATCCCGGTCAACAAATGTAAAATAAAAATAAAAATAAAATCAGCAAGCTCACACTGAAAATGCATCATATGCAAAAGGCAGTAGAGCATCTTCCAACAAACATCTTTATTAATATTTTCACACGACACAGGCAATCTTACATTTATACAAATGAAAAACAAACAACACAACACCACTTTAGTTGCAAACAGTATACATCACAGGCACCACTGAAACAACTGTAGCTGCAAACATTATAACATCACTTCTAATCTACCCAGTCACTGTCAGTTAAGCATTAAATGCCTCATTCAAATCCTGCTTCAAACCTCGTTCCTGCTCTGCATATGTTGTTCCCACAATTCCCATTTTTTATGTAGTTTGCTCCCTCCCTTTTCTAAAGATCCCAATTCCAGTTGTTTTATCTCAATTACTATATTCACTACTTCTAGTAAAGTTGGTCTAGAGTTTGATTTCCTTTTTTTAGTAATTGCTTTTTTGGCAGCTACCATAACCAGACTCAACAAGGCTCTACTATGCCTTGGCAACTCCGATTCTGTATCATAACTCAAAAAAGTCATCTCCCAAGTCAATCCAATCTGCTCACCCAGCATCTCCAACACAGCACTCTGCAGGGAATCCCTAAAGTCTGTCAGCTCATTACACTCCCCAAAAATCTGTTCCCAGCCACCTCCTTCTTGCCCGTCACACCTTCAGCACTCACTATCCACCTAATGAAAAATTATTTGGCGTCTACTTGGGGTATAAAAATACCTAGGTAAACACTTCCAGGCAAAGATCCTAAATCTAGACTTTGTTGCACATTTATCCTCCCCCATTGTCTCTTTGTGAAATGCTTATCCAGTCTCTCTTTCCCAATACTTTCTAAGCTCCTCTGACTGATTCTTATAACTATCATGCAGTATTTTATATGCTTTACTAATTATTCCTTTTTTTAACACCCGCTTCTAGATTCTATTAAAAAGTATACCAGTGCTGGTCTTTCATTCAGGAGCCCCCTATTTCCTTCTCTTTGCCTATACTCTGACATCAATCCTTGATAGGGAAGGCAATCTCTAACCTGCAGTCCAAATAAATTCTTGGCCTCTTCCCATTCTATTACCTTTTCCGTTCTAGTTACTTGCTCCCAATACCTTGGTTCCTTTGCCAATTTTCTCCAATAAATTCCAGCCCCCTCTTGCATATTATCTGTATCCCTGATTACAATTAACCCTATCAGCAAACTCTCTTTTCTCCATTCTTGTGCTGGTTTAGTTCTTAGAATACTCCCTGCTATTTTATGAATATAATACTCTACATGATTTTTGTTGTTCTCCTTAAGAGTCTACATCCAAAATCCCAATCTCTCCTTATTTCTTGAGCTTCCTCCCTGTATCAGCATCATTCCTTTCCACTTTTACATAGCACAAGCAGAAAATTATAATTCAAAGTGCCTTAACCGTGTTGCTCTAAAATACAGCAGTTGAGCATCTTGATCAAAAATGGGGACATATACTCATTTTCCCAAAGCAGTGAACAAAACTGAACTTTTTTGTCATGAGAATGAAATGTGTGGCTCTGCAAAAGGGGAACCCTCATGAGGGCTACTGCCATGGTAAGAGAACCAATGACTGCATTCTGGACTCAAATATCAAGAGGCCAGAGGATCCTGTCCATTATCATAATGATGGGGACCACAACATTTAGCTCTGAGGGAGGAGATCAGACTGCCTATTACAAAATCTTTTATTGATATCAGGGGGTTGTGGGCCATCCCCCTTCTTGTGCATTGCCCTTAAGCATTCCCCCAAACCTAGGAACAGCTGGAGGATACTGAGGAATTACCTGCATCTCCATCACCCATACCTGCTGTCATGGACTCCAAGGGGGAGGCAATGTGCTCCCTCTCTTGTACTAGTGCTTCTCTGTATCCTTGATAGAGATGCCTATGAGGATGAAGACAGAGAGAGAGAAAAAGATCAGCCAGAGCAGAGTGTGAGCTTGGCAACAACTATCTTCTCTTCTGTCCTGATCGGAAGAAGACTGAAGGGCTGCAGAAGAAGATTAAGGTCTGGGGTTAAAACAAAGACCGTAAAAAAAAAAAAAAAAAAAAAAAAACAGTGAAGACCTGCGGATAGAAGACTAACATCAGGATACAACTTGAATTCAAGGATGCAGACACTGAAGGAAAGTGTATAACACGAATCCAAAAAACAATAGCCACAGATGAAAAGTAACATGGCAAATTCTTTTTAATTACCTCTAGGTGTCTCGGCAAAACTGTCTTCAAGGAGTAAAATACAGAATGCAGACTAGTACAATTTATAATCAAATACACAAACATTTCACACACAAAACAATTTACAAGATACGTCCAATTACATTCATTAGTCAGACCTCTTGGTGTCAAAGTATTATATTTTAAGATATACACAGCTTCTTTTTACAGACGCCTATCTTTAAGGGAAACCAATCACCTACATTCAACACAATTTGTTCTAAAATACAGTCCTTTAATAAAACAGCATTACTTTGATGATAAAGTTTAAAATGCATAGCCAAAGGGCTTTCACAACGTGCATTTCTAATGTCCCTGCTGATATGCGCTTGTAACCTAGTTTTAAAATCCCGTTGGTTTTCTCCCTATATAAAAAGTACAGTTTTGTACCTACCATATATAAAAAGTACAGTTTTGTACCTACCATAAATGTAGATGTTCGAGTGTTCACACTGCTGCAGTCATCACACTTGGGTTGAATCCCAAAGCTAAGGATGGGTGGTGGAACTAAACAGGGTTTGGTGAGGCTAGTAGGCCCTGCAGAACTGCAGTGGGGATACAAAGAGCTGGTCAGATTTTCTGAAAGCCTTAGTTTTATCCAAGTAGTAACGTAATTGCCTGTGAATGTCCAAAGAGTGTAGGAGCCTTTCCCCTTTGTTCTGGGAGTTTGGATACAAGGTGGGCAAATGAATGGTTTGGTTTAGGACCATACTGGATACCACCTTTGGCATAAAGGAAGGGTTAGTTCATAAAGAGACTCTGTCTTGATGAAAAATGATGAAAGGCTCCACTGCCATTAGGGCCTGTAGTTCTGAGACTCTTCGTGCTGAAGTTATTGCTAGCAGCAGGGCAGTTTTCCATGATAGGAACTGTAGATCAGCTGTGAAAGCTGGTTCAAAGGGCGGTAGTGTAAGTTTTTCCAAAACGAAGTTGAGATCCCAAGTTGGTGCTCTCCGGGGCAGTCTTATGTTCTTAGCCCCTCTGAGGAACTGTCTTAGTAATGTATGTGAAAATATAGGAGGATCAGTGTTGTATTGAGCTGAAATAGCTGAGGCATGGATCTTAATAGATGAGAAGGAAAGTCCTTTGCGCAACATCTCAGTTAGATATTGAAGAATCTGAGGAATATTTGGTACAAGGGGATTTTGGCCTTTAGCCGTGGTTCCAGGCGCAGAATCTTTTCCATTTGTCTGAATAGACTTTCCTGGTACTGGGCCTCCTGGCCTCCAGAATGATGTCCATCACAGCTTTAGAGAGAAGTGTTGACTGGTTGTTTAGGCAATTTGCCATGCAGCCAGATTTAAAGTCTTGAGCTGGCTGTGTAGAATCTGATTGTTTTGCTGAGTGAGCAGGTGAGGAACTGTATCACCATCCATGGTGGGCCTTGAGCCATGTTCCTTAGTACTGGATACCAGTGTTGGTGTGGCCAGTCTGGAGCAATGAGTATCACTTGTGGCTTCTCTAAACTGGCTTTCAGCAGCACCTTTGCCAGAAGAGACAGTGGAGGAAAGGCATACACTGCCAATGTTTTCCAACTGAATGAGAGGGCGTCCACTTTCCAAGCTAGTGTGTGGTATGTCCTTGTGCAGAATTTCCATAGTTGGTAGTTTTGGAGGGAAGCAAACAGATCTATGTCTGGGCTCCCCCATTTTTGAGTTATCATTGCAAATACTTGTGGATCTAGTTTCCACTCGTGAGGATCTATCATGTTTGTGCTTGTAGTTGAACTTGGCAGGTCAGTGCTGTGTTCCACAAGGTCACTGCTTGTCTGCATAGGGGGTAGGAGTGTGTGCCCCCTTGCTTGTTTATGTACCACATCACTGTGGTGTTGTCCATCTTTATTAGGAGTTGTCCTGGATGTAGGAGGTCCTTGAAAGCTGTTAGGGCATTTTGTACAGCTAGCAACTCTTTTTGATTGATATGTAGATGCCTTTGGTTTGCAGACCATTTGCCCTGAATACACTGTCCTGCCATGTGCGCTCCCCAAGCATAATCCGATGCATCTGTTGTTATAGTTTGCCTGGCTGTGGGTAAGGTAAAAGGCTGACCCTTGTTGAGGTGACATGCCTGAGCCCACCATAGAAACTCTTGTTGAAGGCAGGGTATGAGTGGAATTATTGTTTCCAAGTTGTGGCTGTGTTGAATCCATATGCTTTTCAGATACCATTGTAATTTCTTCATATGCAGTTTTGCAAATGGTATTAGTAGTATGCAAGATGCCATGAATCCCAAGGCCTGTAGAATTTTTTTTGCAGGGAGTTGGGTCTTTGTTGCCATCATTTTGAAGTATTGAGTCAGTTGTCCTTGCTTGTCTGGCATGAGATAAACCATCTGGGCCGTTGTATTTAAGCTGGCACCCAGGAATATTATGTCTTGTGAGGGCACTAGTTTTGACTTCTTTTCGTTTACTGTGTACCCTAGGCAACTTAGTAGGTTTTTGACAAACGCCAGATGCTTTAATAGAATGTCCTTGCTTTCTGCTTGAATAAGGCAGTCGTCCAGGTATGGATATATTTGAATCCCTCTTTGTCTGCAGTATGCAATTACTGGTGCCAGGCATTTTGTAAAGACCCTGGGCGCAGTAGATAAGCCAAAGGGCAGTGCAGAAAATTGGTAATGGGTTGAACCTGCTATAAATCGGAGGTATCTTCTGCAATTTTGTCTGATAGGGACATGCAGGTATGCCTCCTTGAGGTCCAATGTTACTAGCCAAGCCTTCTTGTCCAGCATGGGAAGAAGTTGCTGTAGTGTTAGCATCTTGAATTTGGGTACTTCCAGGTATGTGTTTAGAATTGAGAAGTCCAGAATGGGTCTTCAGGCTTTGTCCTTTCGGGGAACTAGAAACAGTCTTGAGTAAAATCCTTGTCCTTGCTCCTGTGTAGGAACCTGTTGAAGGGCTCTCATGTCCATGAGAGCTGAAATTTGCTTTTGAGCCTCTGCCCATTGATTTGGTGGCAGGTTTGGCATTCCTTTTATCCTTGACAAAGTGTGAAAGTGGAATCTGTATCCTTGAGATACAATATTTAGGACTCATTTGTCTTTGTGATGATGTGCCAATTGTCTGCAAAAAGGGCTAGTTTTCCCCCCAAGGGAGCTGCCAAGATGGTTTTGCTTGGAAGTCTGAGGGGTAAGTCATTGTGTTTGTCTTCTGGTAGTTTGAGACCGGTCTTCTCCTCCTTTTTGGGTTGTGGCACCCCATTGTCGAGGCTGGTAAGAGCCTTGTGACTGGCCTCTGCCCCTTGGGTGTCTGTATCTGCCCCTCTGTGGTCTGGCAGAAGCTGGAAAGGACCTATTTTTGGTTGGCCAATTTTTGCTGAAATGAGGGGTCTGAACCTGCAAAAAATCCTTGACCATCTGCATAGACTTTGCCTTATCCTCCATTTTCTTCAAAACCTTTTCTGCTTTGACACCAAATAATACATTCTGCTGTAAAGGTGCATCCAATAATTTTGCTTTAACATGATCAGGAAGGGTTTGTTCTTTTAACCAAGCATGCCTACGTATGACAGACCTGGTCACTGCTGCTCTACAAGAAGCTTCCAATGAATCAAATCCACATTGCAAAGTATGTTTTCCCACTTGTTCTGCTGCATGCAAGAAATCTTGCATTTCCTTGTAATCAGGCTGTTCTGTATGTGTGAGCATTTTTTGTTTTAATTTAGACATCAAATATTGTTGATATTTCAGCATGTGAAACTGACAATTTAAGGCCCTCATAGCTAGAGTTGCGGAGGTATATACTTTCTTTCCCTATCTGTCTAGTGCTCTAGAATCCCTTTCAGAGGGCAGAGGATTTTTAGCAATAGAGGCCTTAACCCCTGTGGGACCCTGGGAAATGGTTTCTGGGTCAGCAACAGGGCTTTTATACAGGAATTTGTGCGAGTCAGGGACTCTGTAGTATCTGTCTGGTTTGGCTGGTGCAGGAGGTAGTGAATCTGGGTTAAGACTAGATTCTGAATAAACATCATCCACAATGTCTAACACAGGTGGAATAGCAAGTGGTCTGTGCTGGGGTAGTAAAAGGAACTCTCGGAGCCTTTTCTTAGAATCAGAGTAATCCTGGCCTTTCCAGTGGAAATGTTCCCTCATGGTATGTAAGGTTTCCCCAAAAGAGTAGTCTTCTGGGGGAGATGCAGAAGGGATAGACTCTTCAGCATCAGAGTCTTCATAAGGGGGAAAGGAATATTCATGTTCCTCAGAAGAGTCTGAGAAAACTGAAACCTGGTCAGAGGAAGTGTAGTCCTCCTCCTGTCTTGGCCTTTTATCAGGAGGGGGATAGGAACCCCTGATTAGGCTAATTAAGTCTTCAGCCATCTTAAGCATCTGTTTCTTAGGCATGGGGCCTTGTACTGGAGACTGCTGTACAGTCTTCTTCGTTTTTAAAGGAGTTTTCAGCTTTGCATAGGATTTAATAGCGAGTGTAGTCGGTCTGAAGACACCTTCTGCAACTGAAGGCGTTTCAACTGCACCGGATTCTCCTTCAGGCATGGAGTCGGAGGGGCCTAAAAGTAAAGGATGTGGAGGCCTAGCAATCTCAGTTTGTGAATCGGATGTCGCCTGGGGTTCTAAATCAGCAGTCGTCAGGGGCTGCGTAGGCGCCTCACTGAAAACCGGAGAACCGGTGACTGGCCTAGCAGAGGCCTCGGAGTCTGGTTTGGGTCTCGGCTGCCTATCCTTATCTTTGCGTTTTTTATGCATTCCGGTCGTCGGTTGCTCTGACGGCATGGTATAATTAAATTTCCTACCAAAATAATGTCGGGCGAAATCAAACCGACGTTTAATAGTTCGTTTATTAAACCTAGCACAAAACCGACAATCTGTGACGTCATGGTCTGGGCCTAGGCAAGGAATACAATAAGAATGAAAGTCCTTATGAGGTATTTGCTTCCCACAATAAATGCAATTGTTAACTTTTTCTGACATCGGACTGAGGCAAGAAAAGGTTCCCCAACAGGGTACTTAGCTTTATTGAAGACTTTGGTCTGAAATTCGATTTGAAAATCTCAGGAGTCGGCCAACCGGCACTTGCGAACTGCTTCCGCTTCGGTCACCGCGCGGCAAGAAAGACTGAAGAAAATGGCGTGGAATGCATCTTATATACCCCGGTACACTGATGTCAGGGAAGAAGCGACAGCAACCGACGCCGGACCAAGACTTTGGAACTCTGGCCGACTGCGGGACCGCCTGACGGCAGGATAACCACTGCGGGACCGCCTGACAGCAAGATAACCCAAGTGTGATGACTGCAACAGTGTAACACGATGAACATCAAATCACAGGGCATTTCAGAATTATAAACAAGGAACTGCGGTGGTGGTGCTGTGGTAGTGTTGTCGCCTCACAGTAAGACGTCCTGTTCGATTCTCAGCTAGAGCGTCTTGTGTGTGGAGACATGCATGAATGGGTGCACCTTCGTTGAAGGTTGTGCGTCACAGCCAGCAACTCGGTATGTAAAAATCCACTGCCAATCATTAGCGGACCGGAGTTCCGCTGTGGCGAGCCCTAACTGGGAAAAGCCGAAAGACACAACATTACATGAAAAACTCTGAGTAGGATTAAAATTAATACCATTAATTTTAGGAAAATTATTAACTAATTGTGTACATACAGAGCACTTGCCACACTGAAAAGTACCCTTTCTGTAAAATATTTGGCTCAAAATATTGGTAGTTGCCTAAAAAATTTACCATATCAGCTAAACTACGTCCCTTCTTAAAAGAGACATGAGGAGTAGTATCAATTACTTTAGACAACTCTGTATCTTTTAAAAGCATGGGCCAATAATATCTTAAAAGTTTAATAATCTGTTCACTAAGAACACTGTAAACTGTAACAAAATAAACCTCCCTTCTCCAATCACAGTGACCACTAGTACTTGAAACATAAGCAACTACATCTAAAGAATGGAACAGTGTTCCCACAACAAGAATCTAACCTTTTAACTGGATCTTTACCAACCATATCACCACCGGTATTCTGTTTTAATATAACTTTCTGAAGCTTCTCCATCACATTTTCTCTATTATAACCTCTATCAATACACATCCTAACCGTATATTGTACTAAGGGTATGGCACTAATTTGCACCAATGCAGACAGACATGTTGCTGTTGGCAACCACTGACTGACACTGCAAAGTTGCTCTGAGCCAAAGTTTGTACCAAGAGTTCGAATGTCAAGGAGGCTGACATTCAGAATGGTGTCAAGAGTATTACTGCCAATGGAAATTTCAACCCCAAACTCTAAGACCCAAGATTAAAATAATGTCTGGCACCAAGTATATTGTGTGTTGTGTGCTGTGTGTGTGTATGTGTATGAAGTACTTATCTGCATCACCAATGGTGACTACAGGATGCTTGCTGGCCTTGTCAGAAATGACACCATAATAAAAGACTGATGAGGAGGCATCAGAAAAGAACAATAAAGCTAAAGAATCATTACCACCCTGGACCCAGAAGAGGAAGGGACTAGACCCATCTCTACCAGAGTCTGCAAAAGGGCCTTCATTATCTTCCTGTAGTCAATATTCAGTCAATATTTACAGACACTGAATGGCTATGATGGGATTAGGTAGACCTGGTGGACCCAAAAGACTTGGCAAATACAGGCTTAGAAAAGGCTTAGAGGATGCCAACCTGCCTAGTTCTTCTGACAATGAAGGAAGGTAATCTTGTCAAGTAAGCCTTTGTTACTGTATATCAACCAGACCAACTACCAATTTAGATATGCTAGAACCACTGGCAGAAAGTTCTTGACTGGATTCACAGAAGGAGTTTACTTTGTCTTATCTCTGCTTAAGTCCTTTACATTTTGATCCAGACATAGAAAACTCCAGAATTGACTTCTTAGATGCCTTAGAGGAAGCAATATCTCTGGGTAATTAACCCTTTTAAATCAATTTACTCTACTATCAACCATTTATCTAATGTTGTGCATATCTTAACAGTCAATCTTTCATACTTAGTATCTGAACATTGTACGCACCAAACACTTGTCCTGGGGTGAAATTTTATGCACCTCTCCACACTGAATGTTAGAAAGATGCATATTTAAATATCACACCATGGCAAAAAAACATCCAAAACTGACCACTAATGACTTGCAGCAACAACCTGCTCAGAGAGTCAAAAAAAAAGACACTAGCAACACTACAACTGACAAATGAACACACTGGAGAAAGAAAAAATACAACATAATGGCTAGTACTGGAAATAGTAAGAGTATAAAGGCACTAGTTCCCCTCTGCACTAATGGGAAGGCGGATCGTGACTGAAGAAGCAATTCGAAAAACACCAACGTTTAAACTTTTTCTATAGCCATTTCTCCATGCAATTTCAAATAGCAGCAATATAGAACTGGAGGTCTACTGCTGAATGTGGTGCCTTATGTGTAGGAGTTTAAGTCTGGGGAAGTTTCAAGTGCTGAGATGACTTGGACCAATATGGTCTAAGTCTTAAAGGTTTGAAGACAATGGAGGGGATCATGTTAGATGTTCAATTACTGCAAAAATTAAAGTAACTGATACCTGTAATAGTAACCTATGGAAAGAGAAAGGCTAAGCAAAAGTCTTTACAACCCTTAATTCCTTTTACACTGCTAATCAAAAACAAATTGATAAACAGGAATGGAAGAGTCTGTGCCCCCGAAAGCTGAGTGGACAAAAAAACTTTAGCACATTTATGCTAAGGATCTTTTCAACTTATGTAGATCAGTACTGGATTTTAGTCTTAACCATGTCTTCCTAATGGGGATGTAATCACTTTAACAGGATACTTTATACTAATTGTAAAGTACTGCATTGCAAGACGACTATGGCAGCTGCATATTTGATCTGGTGCTGAAAACTTTTAAAGAATAAAGCTATTTGCAGTTTTTTCAGTGGTTCCTACTTCCAAACTCAGTACCTCATAACTGGCTGCCTAGGTGTCTATACTGGCTTACAGATATTACTAACAAGAAATTAATGAAGATGTATTTTAAATCTATGAAAAGACAGGGAGTTTGTTTCAAATGACTGCAGGAAAAGATAAAATTATTGTTAAAGGTGAACCGCACACACAGACTCAAAAAACATGTTTATTTCACTATGGTTTAATGTTTTCTACATTTTAACACCACTCTGGGACTATTTACAAATTTTACAGGTTTGTAAATATTTTTAGATGTAATTTCTGAGTCTGACCACATGGGGTCTGGCATGTTGAAATAATTCTGATTGTTTAGTCGGCCTCTAGGTATCCCACAATGCAGTGCTCGTCTGTAAAAAGTTACATTACACAGGCGTCTTTGCCGTTCAGTTACTACTTACAACACAAACAGTACAAATGTCATAGAACAGGCTTTCTAAGTGCTTTTTACTGCTGTTTCTTTTTAGAATGGCTAAGCTGCAGTTTTTTTTTTGTTTTTTTTTTTTTTGATTTTTTGTGAAGCCTGAATTGTACTACTTTGACCCATCTCCCATCCCCCTTCACACCTAACTTCCCTAGCTGTCAAAAGTGCTAAGGGTAATTTGAGCTGTTATTTGCTGTGATTGACAGCTCACAGCAGAAGACTCGACTCATGTACTGTTTCCTTGTTCTAGCCTTTACTTTCTGTATGGGTAGGGGAAGGACCAGGGAGCTGTGACATCACAGCATGGGTGGATTTTTAGGATGGTCATGGTGATATCAGTTTGGGGAGGGAATTGGCAAGAAAACTACCTGTATTCAGTGGCCCTGATGACATCAATGAATTGGAGACGTTTCCAGGGCGGGATAAAAGTTGTCTGAAAGTGAAATCACCACAGTACAGTAAGATACTGTTCTAGAGGACAGAAACGGTCAATTTAAAATATTTTAAATGCTGTGTTGATGTTTATTAGTAGCAGGGACAAAAATTGGTAGAAAAAGGACAGAGAAGTTGATCATTTAAAAACATAATCCCAATGTTGTCCTTTAAGTGTGGAGGTATGTTTACAAATTTCAAAAATCAGGTGGTTATTCCCAGTAGTTAAATTGTGTGAGATGAAATTTAAGCCAAGAGTGGCAATAAGACCAACTTTTAAGACACTAAAGGTCCATAGAAGATCTGCCTTGCACAATATATAAAAAAATAATGTACATCAAGGTGTACAAACCTCCCAGAGTATGGCAGGGTTCTAACTGAGGTAAATTGTTTAGGAAATTATTTCTACATCATTTCCAGTCTGTGTATTTCACCAGCTGTGCGAGTAAAGAAGGCTGGAGGCTATTCTTTCATGGATATTATCACAGTATTACCACCTTAGGATGTCTGCATGAAACAGTTTGCAATAAGACTGCATTCCACAAAAAAAGTCTTCTAATAAATAGGTTGGCACTGATTCCAAAATTAAGGTTATTATCCACAATAACACTCAGTACTCTAGAATCAGTTGTTTTGACCACCAACTTATCATTAATAGAATAAGGCAGGATATTTTTCAGTCTTATATACATAGCCAAGCACTTGTTGCTATTAAACTTGATATAACTGTACTTGGTCCAGGTGCATAAATTATCCATTTTACTTAGAAGGGTCTACTGATTCAAGATGGATGCAGTCAATGTGGTAAATTTATTATCATCAGCAAATTCCCTGATCAGGTGTGCTTGATTTCTGGCTAGTGGACAAAAAAACATTAGGAAGAAATGGTCCCACAAAACAGCACAGGGCAAATGAAGAAGGCAAAATCCCCAATTCAAACTCAAGATTTTCAATTCCTTAGCCATTTCATTGTCTAAGTAATAACACAGGAGTTAATATTAAGTAAAAGTAATACAGAATCATGTCAAATGTTTTGGTCAGGTCCCGATAAAATCAAATGGAATAACACTATCAATTGGTTTTACCACTGGAATAAAAAAAAAAATATACACCACCACCACGAGTCTCCCCTGAAAAGTGGCTACTAGCCTAGTGAGATAAATCTAGTCAACAACGAATAAATAAAAAAAATTAAAACAACACAAGTTAAATTGACGGTGCAAGAACTACCCTTGGTGAACCCATGCAGGTCTCGATTCACCAGTAATGGTAAGTTAAACAGTAAAACCTTTAGTATCAAACAGTAGCAAGGCTGATATGTAGTTTTTAAATTATGGTGCTGTTCTACCTGTGTGGACAGGTAAGGTGGCAACAGTGTTGAAAGCTTGGCATTTATGCAGATTTTACGTTCAGAATATACACTAAACAATTCATGATGGGATCACCAATTTGACTTAAGAAGTAACCATTTAAATCATTTGGGCCTGCAGCTATATCCTGTGTAATTCTATATAGAGATTTCTCAACCCATTTTAGTAGTATATTTGGGCATTTGTGTTGGATGTCAGTAGTCATGGGTACATACTCAGAATCTTGACATTATCTTTTATTTGAAATAAAAAAGGACTTTGACAAACAAGTTGGCAAGACTGCTTTTATTTATTATAGTATTCCCATCTTCAATTGAAATTAACTTAGTCGGGCAGGTGGTGCAAAGGGTTAAAGGTGTGAGCTGTAGTTTCTGTTGCACAGAGTTTGATTCCTCATTTGCCTGTGTCACCCTGAGCATGCTACTTAACCACACATTGACCCTGGGGACTCCGTGTAAAAGGGACTGTGTAATCCTGTGGGCCTACCTGCTTAACAAAGGAGTATTATAATTATTAAAATGATTCGTGGTTATTATTTGACAAAAAAATTCAGATACATCTAAAATGTTTTTTTGTTTGTTATTCACAGTGTAAGTTGTTAAAATGTATTAATTTCTCTCACTAAGTTTCTTAACATTCTTACCCAGGTTTTTACAGACTTTTGCTGCTGTCCTTATTCATTATGAAGGGGGACATTTAGTAAATGACCCAGTGGTGTTACGTTTCATTCTAAGTGATTTTCCTTCTGTGGCTGTCAATCTTCAAGCCTTCTTCTCACAGGTCTTAAGCCCACTTGTTCTCGGAGGCAGGGGGTCCCATCTACTCCCAAAAAATGACAGGAGAAGCGGTCATCTACACAATGATGGAGTAGTGTGCATCTCATCTGTAACAATGCTCTTTCTTCTGTTCAGGGAGGGTATCCAAATCCATATGTTCTGAGGGTCAAACTTATAAGGGTACTGGCCTCTTTTACCCTATTACGTGAGTGCAAGAGAGGAAATAGCAACGAGGCAACAGAGACTACTTCAAATGTTCTTTTTCTCTAATATAGTCCTGGTATTTCAGCAAGTTGTTCAACTGCCATATACATTTTTTTATTATACACAAGTCTTCAGCATCTCTCACAATTAGCTCCACAATACCCAATTACAGATGACCCTGAAATTTTTTTTTTTTTAATATCTCCTAATTTACATCTCCTTAACTATACTAAATATATCAGTTCTACACATCAGAGTTCTTAGCCTCCATCCCAGCATATGATCAGCAATAACTAATGCTTTTCTTCACAAGGATGAGATTCCTTAAGGGAATGTTTGGTCCAAAACAGGGAGGTATTTGTTTATTTATTGCTTTTGTTAACTGGGAAAGTCTGACTGGGCACAGGACCAAGGAGAAAGGCTCCAATGTACAAACAATTATAACACACAGAACAACACTAATATTTGAAAGGCAATAATAACACAATATCCTTTACATTTTCCAAAAAGAGAGAGAAAGTACAGTTGTGTACACTTACCATAAATGTAGACGTTCGCGTGTATTCACTGTTGCAGTCATCACATTTGGGTTATCTGCTTGCAATAGCCCTCAGTCGGCCTGATTATCAAGTCTTGTGTCCTGCATTGGTTGCTGTCTCATCTTCCATGACATCAGGTAGTCAGGGGTATAAAGCATGCAGCCGATGCCATTACATCAGTTTTTCTTTCCCCAGATGTCAGGTGCCCCCATAATGGGAAGCAATTATATATACAAGGTTACACCTCCAACAAAAAAGCAAATACAACAAAAAGCTTTAAGCATAGTAAACAAGAATAGAAGCATAGCCCAAAAGAAGTCAGGGGGCTGGAGGGAGGGTAACCAGGACTGCAACAGTGAATACATTCGAACATCTACATTTATGGTAAGTGTACAGAAGTCTACTATGTTCTTCGTGTTTCACTGTTGCAGTCATCACATTTGGGTACATTCCCAACACTAAGTACTGGAGGAGGAAATTAGATAGCATTGGGACAGTACAGTTGTGTACACTTATCATAAATGTAGATGTTTGAGGGTATTCACTGTTGCAGTCATTACATTTGGGTTATCTACTTGCAGTAGCCCTCAGTCGGCCTGATTAACAAAGTCTTGGGTCCTGCGTTGGTTGCTGTCCCTTCTTCCATGACGTCAGGTCGTCAGGGATATAAAACATGCAGCTGATGTTATTGCATCAGTTTTTCTTGACCCAGATGTCAGATGCCCCCCTAATGGGCTGCAATTAAATCTATAATACAAGGATATACCTCCAACAAAAAAGCAAATACACCAAAAACCTTTTGAGCATAGAGAGTGAGAGTAGAGGTCTGGCCAAAAGAAGAAAGAGGGCTGGAGGGAGGGTAACCAGGACTGCAACAGTGAATACACTCGAACATCTACATTTATGGTAAGTGTACACAACTGTACTATGTTCTTTGTGTTTCATTGTTGCAGTCATTACATTTGGGTAGATTCCCAAAGCTAAGGTTGGGAGGAGGAATTTAAATAAAATTAGGACCAGCTATAAGGCCCTGCAAGACTGCAGTGGCAAAACCAGCTCTTGATTTAGACAAAATTGGCAAATGATAATGCTTGGAGAAAGTATGTACAGAACTCCAGTTAGCAGCTTCTAGGATGTCCCTTGTAGGGACGCCCCTGAGAAAGGCTGTAGAGGTAGATGAAGCCCTAGTTGAATATGGTCTTATCCCCTGTGGGGTAGGTTTTTCATGATGCTTATAGCAGAAATAAATGCAATGACCTATCCATTTAGAAATGGTTTGCTTTGAAATGACCTTCCCCTCTGCACCTGCAGCAAATGCAACCAGCAGTTGTTCAGACTTCCTGAGAGGTTTAGTCCTGTCCAAGTAAAATCTAAGTTGTCTGTGCACATCTAAAGAGTGCAGTATTTGTTCTCCTTTGTTCTGTGGATTAGAAAAGAAGGTTGGCAAATGAATGGACTGATTAAGAGCCACACTGGATACCACCTTGGGCATGAAGGAGGAACTGGTCCTGAGGGACACCCTGTCCGCATGAAAGATGAAGAAAGGCTCCACTGCCATAAGGGCCTGTAATTCAGACACCCTTCTTGCTGAAGTGATGGCTAAAAGGAAGGTTGTTTTCCAAGAAAGGAATTTCAACTCTGCATTTGCAGCTGGCTCAAAAGGAGGTAGAGTGAGTTTTTCCAATACAAAGATAAGGTCCCAGGCTGCAGTAGGGACTCTCCTGGGTGGTCTTAAGTTTTTGAACCCTCTGAAGAATGGCTTCAGCAGTGGATGGGAGAGGAGGGGTGGCTATGTGCTGTAGTGAGCTGAAATGGCTGAGGCATGAATTTTGATGGAGGAAAAGGAAAGGCCCTTGTGAAGCATCTCAGTTAAGTATTGAAGAATCTGAGGTAAATTGGGTGCTGCAGCGCCCATCCTGAGTTTGGTTCCAGGAACAGAATCTTTTCCATTTTTCAGCATAAGATTTTTTAGTACTAGGCCTCCTTGCCTCCAGAATGACATCCAACACTTGCTTACTGAGGGATAGTAACTGAGAGATCAGGTAACTAGCCAGGCTGCCAGGTTCAGGGTTTTAAACTGAGGGTGCAGAATCTGGCCCTCCTGCTGGGACAGCAGGGCAGGGGTCTGAGGCAGGTGCCATGGTGCCAGCAGTGAAACACTGAGCAAAAGGGGGTACCAGTGTTGGCGTGGCCAGTCTGGTGCAATCACTATCGTCCTTGGTTTGTCCTGTTAGAGCTTTAGTAGTACCTTGGAGAGGAGAGGCAGAGGTTGAAAGGCATAAATTGATAGGTTTTTCCAGCTGAAGAACAGGGCAGCCACTTTCCAAGCTTGTTTGTGGGGAGTCCTTGTGCAGAATTTGTCCAATTGGTAGTTCTCGGGGGAGGCAAACAGAACTATCTCTGGGCTCCCCAATTTGTTTCTCAACATATTGAATATCTTTGGCTCCAGTTTCCACTCATGTGGGTCCACAACATTTTTGCTTAGTTCGTCTTTCAGTGTATTTAGCTTTACTGGCAGGAATTGAGGCTGTAGGTGCACTTGGTAGCTCAAGACTGTGTTCCACACAGTCATGGCTAGTCTGCAGAGAGGATATGAGTGGGTTCCACCCTGCTTGTTTATGTACCACATAACAGTGGTGTTATCCGTCTTTACCACTAATTGTCCTGGAAGAATGTGGTCTTTGAAGGCTGTCACGGCATTCTGTACAGCTAACATTTCTTTTTGATTGATATGCAGGTGCATTTGACTTGGGTCCCATTTGTCCTGAATGCACTTCCCTGCCAAGTGAGCCCCCCATGCATAGTCTGATGCGTCTGTTGTTAGGGTTTGGGCAGCAGGGGGTAGAGTGAATGGCAGTCCCTTGTTTTGGAGGCAGGCCTTTGCTCACCAAAGGAACTCTATCTGTAGGCAAGGTAAGATATGAATAATTGCTTCTAGATCCTGAGAATGATGGCACCATAGGCTTTTTAGATACCACTGTAGTTTCCTCATATGCAGTCTTGCATAATGGAATTAGGAGAATGCAGGAGGCCATGAACCCCAAGGCTTGCAGTATTTTCCTTGCAGATAGCTGGGTCTCTGTGGCCAGTAGTTTGAAGTAGGCTGTCATATGAACTTGTTTCTCTGGCATGAGGAATGCCATCTGGGAAGCTGTGTTCAAGCTTGCTCCCAGGAATACAATTTGTTGGCAGGGTACAAGATGTGATTTCTTTTCGTTTATGGTGTACCCCATAGAAGTTAGCAATCTTTGCACCAATGCCAGATGATTCAATAGTATGTCCTGCCTTTCTGCCTGAATTAGACAATCGTCCAGGTATGGGTATATTTTAATATTTCTTTGCCTGCAAAATATAATAACTGGAGCTAGGCACTTTGTGAATACCCTGGGTGCAGTAGATAAGCCAAAGGGCAGTGCAGAGAAAATACAGTTGTGTACACTTACCATAAATGCAGATGTTCGAGGGTGCTTACTGTTGCAGTCATTACATTTGGGTAATCTGCTGGCAGGTTGCCCTCAGTCGGCATGATTAACAAAGTCGTGGGTCCTGAGTCTGTTGCTGTCCCTTCTTCCATGTCGTCAGGGGTATAAAACATGCAGCCAATGCCATTACATCAGTTTTTATTGCCCCAGATGACAGGTGCCCCCCAAATGGGGAGCAAAATATATATGTAAATAATTTAAAACACAAAAATATACCTCCAAACAAAAGCAAATACACCAAAAGGGCTTTTAAGTGTAGTAAAAGAACATACAGGCATAGTAAAAGAAAAAAAACAGGGGGCTTGAGGGAGGGTAACCAGGACTGCAACAGTGAATACACTCGAAAATCTACATTTATGGTAAGTGTACACAACTGTACTATGTTCTTCGTGTTTCACTGTTGCAGTCATTACATTTGGGTAGATTCCCAAAGCTATGGTTGGGTGGATGGAATTATGCAGCATTAGGACCGGCTACAAGACCCTGCAAAACAGCAGTGGCAAAACCAGCTCTGGATTTAGAGAAAATTGGCAAATAATAATGCTTTGTGAAAGTATGAACTGAACTCCAGGTAGCAGCTTCTAGAATATCCTTGGTAGGAAGACTGCTGAGAAAGGCTGTAGAAGTAGACGCAGCCCTGGTGGAATGGGATCTGATCCCCTGTGGGGATAGGTTTTCCATGGTGCTTATAGCAGAAATTAATACAATGGCTTATCCATTTGGAAATGGTTTGCTTTGATACAGCCTTTCCCTCTGCCCCTGCAGCAAATGCTACCAGTAGTTGTTCAGATTTTCTTCGAGATTTAGTCCTGTCCAAGTAAAATCTAAGTCGTCTGTGTACATCCAATGAATGCAGAATCCACTCCCCCTTTTTCTGTGGATTGGGAAAGAAAGTTGACAAATGAATGGACTGATTAAGAGCCACACTGGATACCACTTTGGACATGAAGGATGGGTTGGTCCTAAGTGACACCCTGCCAACATGAAAGATGACGAAAGGCTCCACTGCCATAAGGGCTTGTAATTCAGAAATCCTTCTAGCCAAATTGATTGCTAAAAGGAAGGCTGTTTTCCAGGAAAGAAATGTTAAGCTTGCAGTAGCAGCTGGTTCGAAAGGAGGGAGAGTGAGTTTTTCCAATACAAAGTTAAGGTCCCATGCAGGGGTTGGAGCTCTCCTGTGTGGTCTTAAGTTTTTAGCCCCTCTGAGATACTGCTTTAGCAGAGGATGAGAGAAGGGGGGGGGGTTCTGTGTTGTAATGAGCCAAAATGGCTGAGGCATGGATTTTTATGGAAGAAAAAGACAGGCCCTTGTGAAGCACCTCAGTTAAGTATTGCAAAATCTGAGGTAAATTGGACACTGCTGTGCTTATCCCTTGAGACTGATTCCAGGCACAGAATCTTTTCCATTTGTCAGCATAAGATTTTCTAGTACTAGGTCTTCTTGCCTCCAAAATGACATCCATCACAGGTTTGCTGAGGGATGCTAAGGGGGAACTTAAGTGATTAGCCAAGCTGCAAGATTCAATGTTTGGAGCTGAGGGTGCAGAATTTGGTTGTTCTGCTGAGACAGTAAGAAAGCTGCCTAAGGCAGATGCCATGGAGAAATTTGTAACAGACTGCATAGGAGTGGGTACCAGTGTTGGTGAGGCCAGTCTGGAGCAATCAAAATAATTTTTGGCTTGTCCTGTTTGACCTTTAGTAGAACTTTGGAGAGCAGAGGCAGAGGGGGAAAGGCATAGAGTGATAGGTTTTTCCAGCTGAAGGATAGAGCATCCAATTTCCAGGCTTTTTTGCTAGGAGTTCTTGTGCAAATTTTGTCCAACTGGTAGTTCTGGGGTGAGGCAAAAAGATCTATGTCTGGGCTCCCCCAGTTGCTTGTCAACATGTTGAAAATCCGTGGTTCCAGTTTCCATTCGTGTGGGTCCATGAGATTTCTGCTTAGTTCATCTGCCAAAATATTCAGCTTTCCTGGCAGAAAGTGAGCTTGTAATTGTACTTGACAGCTCAAGGCCATGTCCCACAATGCCATGGCTAGTCTGCAGATGGGGAAGGAATGTGTACTCCTCCTGCTTGTTTATGTACCACATAACTGTGGTGTTGTCCGTCTTTACCATTAGTTGTCCTGGATGAAGGTAGTCCTTGAAGGCTGTCAGAGCATTCTGTACAGCTAGCATTTATTTTTGATTTATATAAAGGTGCATTTGATTTGGACTCCATTTGGCCTGAATGCACTTACCTGCCAGATGAGCCCCCCATGCATAGTCTGATGCGTCTGTAGTTAGGGTTTGGGTGGCAGGAGGTGGTGTGAATGGCAGTCCCTTTTTTGGTGGCAGGCCTCTGCCCACCATAGGAACGCTAGTTGCAGGCAAGGAATGACAGGAACCATTGTTACCAGGCTGTGACAATGTTGACTCCATAAACATTTTAAGTACTACTGAAGTTTCCTCATATGCAGTCTTGCATATGGAATTAGAAAAATACAGGAGGCCATGAACCCCAAGGCTTGCAGTATTTGTCTTGCAGATAGCAGGGTTTTTGTGGCCACCTGTTTGAAGTAAAATGAAGTTGCTTTTCTGGCATAAGGAAAGCCACCTGGGCAGTTGTATTCAAGCTTGGACCCAAAAATGTAGTTTTTTGAGAGGGTACCAGTTGTGATTTATTTTCGTTTATGGTGTACCCTAGACAAGTTAGAAACCTTTTTACAAACGCCAGATGTTTTAGAAGAATGGGCTTGTTTTCTGCCTGAATTAGACAATCATCCAGGTATGGACATATTTGAATATTTCTTTGCCTGCAAAATGCAATTACTGGAGCCAGGCACTTTGTAAATACCCTGGGCGCAGTAGATAATCCAAAGGGCAGTGCAGAGAAAGTACAGTTTTGTACCTACCATAAATGTAGATGTTCGAGTGCTAATACAGCTGCAGTCATAACAGATGGGTTCTCCTGCCGTCAGGCGGGTCCTCGGTTGGCCGAATTCCAAAGTCTAGGTCCGGCGTCGGTTGTCGTCGCTTCTTCCCTGACGTCAGTGCGACATGGGGTATAAAAGAACCAGCCGACGCCATTTTCTTCAGTTTTTCTTGCCCCAGATGTCAGGTGCCTCCAGAAGGAAAGCAATACATAAATTTATGTAATAAAGCAATGCAATATAATCAAAATACAGTAGTTGCAAGCAAATACACCATAAATGAATACCCCAATCAGGTTGTATGAGGAGGTGTTAGCCAATAGGCCTGTCCCAAGAGGGGAAGGAGGGAGGGAAACCTGGACTGCAGCTGTATTAGCACTTGAACATCTACATTTATGGTAGGTACAAAACTGTACTATGTTCATCGTGCTTACAACTGCAGTCATAACAGATGGGTAGAATCCAAAAGCTAAGAAAGGGGTGGTAGACACTAGGTGGAACTAGGAGGAGCCAGGATGCCCTGCAAGACTGCAGTGGCAAAGCCTGCTCTAGTTTTGGAGTATAATGGTAGGTGGTAGTGCTTGGAGAAGGTATGCACAGAACTCTAAGTGGCTACTTCCAAAATATCTTTGGTAGGAACTCCTCTTGAGGAAAGCTGCAGAGGTAGCTGTGGCCCTTGTGGAGTGAGATCTGATGCCTGCAGGTACAGTTTTACCATGAAAAGAGTAACAAAAGCGTATGCAGTGGACTATCCATTTTGAGATTGTCTGTTTGGAAATTGGCTTCCCTTGAGCTCCTATAGCATAGGACACAAAGAGCTGTTCTGTTTTTCTGAAAGGCATTGTTCTGTCTAAATAATAACGCAGCTGTCTGTGGATGTCCAAGGAATGTAGTAGTCTCTCCCCTTTGTTTTGAGGATTAGGGTAAAAGGTAGGCAAGTGGATAGCCTGATTCAAAGCTACCCTGGATACCACCTTTGGCATAAAGGACGGGTTGGTTCGTAAGGAAACTCTGTCCTGATGGAAGATGATAAAAGGCTGCACAGCCATGAGGGCTTGTAGTTCCGATACCCTAACAGCTGAGGTGATAGCCAGAAGGAAAGCTGTTTTCCAGGACAAATATTGCAAATCTGTTGAGGCAGCTGGCTCAAAAGGAGGCAAGGTCAGCTTTTCTAGAATGAAATTGAGATCCCAAGCAGGTATTGGTTGTTTCCCTGGGGGTTTTATATTCTTAGCCCCTGTGAGGAACGGTCTTAAGAGGGGGTGAGAGAATAAAGGTGGATCAGTGTTGTATTCTGCAGAAATGGCTGAGGCATGGATTTTGATGGAGGAAAATGAAAGTCCACTGCTTAGCAACTCAGCTAGATACTGTAATATTTGAGGTAAATTCAGTTTTCCAGGATTCTGGCCCTTTTTCTCATTCCAGGCACAAAACCGTTTCCATTTTGTGGAGTAAGCTTTTCTAGTAGACGGCCTTCTGCCCTCCAAAATGACATCCTGCACCTCCTTGGAGAGTAGGGTCTGTTGTGATGTTAAGGAATCTTCCATGCGGCCAGATTGAGTGTTTTCAGCTGACTGTGAAGAGTTTTGAAGCTGTGCTGAGTCAGAAGAAGAGGCATTAGAGGTAGGGTCCATGGTGGGGAATGCGTCAGGCTCCTCAGGAGTGGGTACCAGTGCTGTCTTGGCCAGTCTGGAGCAATGAGAATCATCTTTGGTCTGTCTGCTTTGTTTTTTAATAGAACTTTGGGCAGCAGAGGAAGAGGCGGAAAAGCATAAACTGTCATTGTTGTCCAACTGAAAGAGAGAGCGTCCACTCTCCAGCCCTGTGGATGAAAAGTCCTTGAGCAGAATTTTGTCAATTGGTGATTTTTGTGGGAGGCAAAGAGATCTATGTCTGGCCTTCCCATGCTTGTATTATCTCTGTAAAAACTTGAGGATGCAACTTCCATTCGTGTGGATCTGTCATATTTCTGCTTAGGTTGTCTGCCAGCGTGTTTTCCTTGCCTGGCAAGTACTGTGCTTGAAGTTCGATTTGTAATTCCAGAGCCATGTTCCAAAGTGACATGGCCAGCCTGCATAGGGGTATGAATGGGTTCCTCCCTGTTTGTTTATGTACCACATTACTGTGGTGTTGTCTGTCCTTATCAATAGTTGACCTGGATGCAGAAGGTCTTTGAAAGCTATAATAGCATTTATTACTGCTAGCATTTCCTTTTGATTGATGTGAAGGTGCTTTTCTTTTTGGGACCATTTGCCCTGAATGCACCGATCTGTCATGTGTGCCCCCCAGGCGTAGTCCGAGGCGTCTGTTGTGATGACTTGATTTGCTTGAGGCTTGCAGAATGGGAGACCTGTGTTTGTTTGGCATGCTTGAGCCCACCACAGAAATTCCTTTTGAAGACATGGAATTAGTGGTATTATTGCTTCCAAACTGTGGCTGCGTTGAGACCATAGGTTTTTCAGGTACCACTGAAGTTTCCTCATATGCAGCTTTGCACATGGGATTAGTAGGATGCAAGATGCCATGAATCCCAGAGCCTGCAGGATTTTCCTTGCAGTCAGCCTGGTGAAATTTGCTAGCTTTAAGTATTGAGTTAGTTGCCCCTGTTTCTCTGGCGTGAGGTAGGCCATCTGGGTGTTTGTGTCCAAGTTGGCACCCAGGAAAATTATTTTCTGAGAGGGTATTAGCCATGATTTCTTTTTGTTGACTGTGTATCCCAGAGAATTCAACAACATTATTACAAAAGCCAGATGTTTCAGAAGTATGTGCTTGCTGTCCGCTTGGATCAGGCAGTCGTCCAAATATGGGTATATTTGTATCCCTTGAAGTCTGCAGTAGGCAATTACTGATGCCAGGCATTTCGTGAATACTCTGGGCGCAGTAGATAAGCCAAAGGGCAATGCAGAGAATTGATAATGGGTTGAACCTGCAAGAAATCTGAGGTATCTTCTGCAATTTTGTCTGATTGGGACATGCAGGTATGCCTCCTTGAGGTCCAATGTTACCAGCCAAGACTCCTTGCCCAGCATGGGAAGAAGCTGCTGTAATGTGAGCATCTTGAATTTTAGTACGAGTAAAAATGTGTTTAGGATGGATAGGTCCAAAATAGGTCTCCAATCTTTTCTCTTCCTTGGTACCAGGAATAGTCTGGAATAAAAACCTTGACCTTGTTCTTGAGTAGGTACCTCTTGAATAGCTTTCATGTCAATGAGATCTGAAATTTGTCTTTGTGCCTCTGCCCTTTGATTGTGTGGCAGGTTTGGCATGCCTCTCATTTTTGGAAGGGTGTGAAAATGGAATCTGTAGCCTCTGTTTATAATGTCCAGGATCCATTTGTCTTTTATGACAATATGCCAAATTTTCGAAAATAATGCCAGTTTTCCGCCTAAGGGTGCTGCCATTTGAGCCTTGCTTGGCATGCAAAGGGAAAAGTCATTGGGCTTGCTTTCTGAATGGCTGCGAACTATCCTCACCACCCCTTTGTGTAGGAGCTTGCCATTGTCTGCCTCTAAACGATCCTTGAGATTGCCGTCTGCCCCTCGGGCGCCTGTATCTACCTCTTTGGGGTCTGTCCGTGGCTGGAAAGGACCAATTTTTGGAAGGCCAATTTCTACTGAAACGTGGCGGTTGTACCTGTAGAAAATCTTTCACTGTTTGCATTGATTTAGCCTTTTCCTCCATTTTCTTTAATATCTCCTCATCTTTAACACCAAGTAATACATCCTTTTGTAGAGGGGCATCTAGTAATTTAGCTTTAACATGATCTGGTAAGGTTTGCTCCTTGAGCCAGGCATGTCTACGTATGACTGATCCTGTAACAGCAGCTCTACATGAGGCCTCTAGAGCATCAAAACCACATTGCAAGGTATGTTTACCCACTTGTTCTGCACTATGCATCAAATCCTGCAACTCCAAGTCTGGTTGTTCAGGTTGTGACATTTTGCTTCTCAACTGTGATAACAGAAACTGTTGGTACTTTAACATATGGAATTGGCTGTTTAATGCCCTCATGGTTAAGGTGGCTGAGGTGTATACCTTTTTTCCCCACCTTTCTAAGGATCTGGAATCTCTCTCGGAAGGTAATGGATTTTTAGCAGTGGAGGCCTTAATTCCCTTGGGGTCCTGTGAGATAGTTTCTGGGTCAGCCGCATGGCTTTTGTATAGAAATTGGTGTGAGTCAGGAACCTGGTAGTACCTGTCAGGCTTGACTGGGGCTGGAGGTAAAGAATCCGGGTTAAGGCAGGCCTCCGAATACACATCATCTAGTATGTCTAAGACAGGAGGTATAGCCAGAGGTCTGTGCTGAGGTAGCAAGAGAAAATCCCTAAGCCTTTGCTTGGAATCTGGATACTCTTGGCCTTCCCAGTGGAAGTGTTCCCTTAAGGTATGCAAGGTTTCCCCAAATGAGTAATCCTCTGGGCGGGGAGACAGAGGGAATGGACTCCTCTGCATCAGAATCTTCAAAAGGGGCGTAAGAATGTTGCTGTTCATCCGAGTGCTCTGAAATAATGGAGGCCTGGTCAGAGGAGGGGGATTCTTCCTCCACTCTGGGCCTTTTGTCCGGGGGGGGTTGAGAACCCCTGATAAGAGTAATTAAATCCTCAGCCATTTTAAGCATCTGTTTTTTAGGCATGGGGCCTGGAGAAGGGCCCTGTGTAGCTGGTTTCTTAGAATGCATGGCTGCTTTAGACTTAGTGAAAGCCTTGATGGAAAAAGAAGAGGAAGGTCTGAAGACACCTTGAGAGGAGGCAGACCTGTCTACATTTTGAGTTTCACCACCAAAAGTGGCTTCGGTATCTGTAGTCGGGGTGTGGGCCGAGGAGCTTGCGACCTCGGGCACAGAAGACACCGCCAATGAAGTGTCGTCGGTAGGCAGGGGCTGCGTAGGCGCCTCGCTGAGAACCGGACCACCTGTAGTAGGCTTTGACGTGGTGTCGGCAGAGGCCGCGGACCTCGTGTGTCGGTCCTTATCTTTGCGTTTTTTAGACAAAACTGGAGTCAGAGTATCCGATGACATAATAATAGTTAAATTTTTTGCCAAAATAGTGCTGGGCAAACTCCGCCCGACGCTTAATGGTGCGTTTGTTGAATGTAGCACAAAAACGACAGACTGAGACATCGTGGTCTGGGCCTAAGCAAGGAATGCAGAGGGAATGAGTATTTGCTTCCCACATGAAATACAATTATTAACTTTGTCTGACATCGGTCTGAGGCAAGAAAAGTTTCCCCAACTGGGTACTTAGCTTTCAAGAAGACTTTGGTTGCAAAATTTTCATAATTTCAGGATCTGGCCGGCCGGCACTTGCGAAATGCTTCTGCTTTGGGCACCGCGTGGCAAGAAAGACTGAAGAAAATGGCGTCGGCTGGTTCTTTTATACCCCTGTCACACTGACGTCAGGGAAGAAGCGACAACAACCGACGCCAGACCTAGACTTTGAAATTCGGCCGACAGAGGACCCGCCTGACGGCAGGAGAACCCATCTGTTATGACTGCAGCGGTATGCACGATGAACATCAGAGTCCTGTTCAGAAGATTCATAGTCAAATTCAGCCCTTGGCCTCTTAGAAGGGGGGGGGGGGTTGACTACCCCTGATTAGAGTAATTAAATCTTCAGCCATTTTGATTTGTTTTTTAGGCATAGAGGCCTGAATATGTGGCCTGGGCATCGGTTTTTTAGACATAGATCGAGATTTTGACCTTAATATTGAAGGAGGTGTCAGTTTAATATACAAATCTGTAGGCCTGAAAACATCCTCAGAAGCCGGTGCCTGCACAGCGGCTCTGGACCTATCCAAGGTAGAGACATCCATGGGTTCCATAGGTGAAGCATCTCGTGGCATACCGGACTCCGAATGGGTCTCAGTAGAGGCCTGCGAATCAGAAGTAGCAGGTATCAGGGGCTGCGAAAGTGCCTCACTGAGTACCGGCGAACTGGCGACTGGCTTAGGAGAAGCATCGTCAGCAGTTTTGGACCTCAACAGCCTGACTCTTTTTCTTTGCGTTTCTTCGGAATTCTAGTAGTCGGATGGCTAACCAATGTCATTTCTGGATAATTAAACAGAGAACCGAAATATTTAGAAGCAAAAATGTACCAATGACAGATACCGCGGTGATTAAATAAAGCACAAAACCGACATCAAGGTACGTCCTGGTCAGGGCCTAAGCAAGGAATACAGTACAAATGAAAATTCTTATGAGGCATTTGCTTCCCACAAGTAATACAATTACTAACTTTTACTGACATCCGTAAGGAACAAGAAAAAGTTTCCCCAATGGGGTACTACTTTGTTTCTGAAACACGAAAACGAAAATTTCAGGAGTCAGCCGACCGGTACTTGCAAATTGCTTCTGCTTCGGGCACCGCGCTGCAAGAAAGACTGATGTAATGGCGTCAGCTGCATGTTTTATACCCCTGATGACCTGACATCATGGAAGAAGGACAGCAACTGACGCAGGACCCAAAACTTTGTTAATCAAGCCGACTGAGGGCAACCTGCCAGCAGATTACCCAAATGTAATGACTGCAACAGTGAAACACGAAGAACATCTGATAGTGCATGTACCCTGCTTTGAAGCGTAGGTATCTTCTGACTGGGATGTGCAGGTAGGCTTCCTTTCAATCCAGTGTTGCCAAACAGGCATTCTTGTCTAGCATATGAAGCAACTGGTGAAGAGTTAACATCTTGAATTTTGGGATCACCAAAAATGTGTTTAGGATAGAGAGGTCCAGGACAGGACGCCAGGAGTTGTCTTTTCTGGGTACCAGAAAAAGTCTTGAGTAGAAACCTTGTCCTCTTTCCTCTTCTGGGACATTTTGAATAGCCCTGATACTTAAGAGAGAGAGAGAGAGAACTTGTTTTTGAGCCTCTGCCAACTGATTTGGGGGTAGATCTGGCCAACCGTTTGGGGTTAGTAAGGTGTGGAAGTGGAATCTGTATCCTTGGGAAACTATAATTAAAACCCATTTGTCCTGGGTAATGAGTTCCCAATTTTTTGCCTGCAGGGCAATCTTTACCCCTAAAGAAGCAGTCAGTTGTGCAGGGCTTGGAAGTTTTAAAGTTAAGTCACTGAGACAGTTTACCACAGGGGGGAGTCTTACTACTCCCTGCTTTGGAAGTGGGAGCCCCCCCACTGCTTAGTCCTGTAAGTACCTTGGGACTGAAGCCTGGGTGTTTTGCTGGTTCTGGGTTTGGACTGAGAAGGCCTGGAAGAGGCAGGAAAGGACCAATTCTTAGAGGGCCAATGCCTACTAAATCTGGGAGGCTGTACTTGCAGGAAATCTTTAACAGTTTGCAGAGATTTAGCTTTTTTCTCCATCTTTTTAAGTACTTCTTCTGCTTTGTTGCCAAACAGGTGGTCCTGGTTTAAGGGAGCATAGAGCAATTTAGCTTTAACATGATCTGGCAAAAACTGCTCCTTAAGCCAAGCATGCCTTCTAAGTACAGACCCAGTGACAGAGCCCTGCAAGACGCCTCTAGTGAATCAAAACCACATTGCAAAGTATGTTTTCCAACTTGTTCAACAGAATGCATTAAATCCTGTAAATCTTTATTTTCAGCACAGTCAGGAAACAACATAATTTTCTGTTTAAGCAGTCCAATAATATGCTGCTGATACTTTAACATATGAATCTGGCAGTTTAAGGCTCTAATGGCTAATGTTGCAGAAGTGTATACCTTCTTAACCCATCTATCCTGCGCCCTTGAATCTCTGTCAGAGGGGGTAGGATTTAATGCCCTTGGGTCCCTGTGAATTTAAAAATCCGCAGTAGGATTTTTAAAGAGGAACTTGTGAGAGTCAGGAATCCTATAACATCTGCCTGGTTTTCTGGGAGCAGGAGGTAAAGATTCAGGGGCCAAGCTAGATTCTGAAAAGGCATCATCAACAATGTCCAGTACGGGAGGTATAGCTAAAGGCCTGTGTTGGGGCAGCAGTAAGAAATCCCTAAGCCTCTTTTTAGAGTCAGAGTAATCCTGGCTTTCCCAGTGAAAATGCTCTCTAAGAGTATGCAAGGTTTCACCAAAAGAGAAATCCTATGGAGGGGAAGCAGAGGGAATAGAGTCCTCTGCATCAGAATCTTCATAGGTAGATAAGGGTAAATCCTGGTCATCAGAGGAAACAGAAATTTCAGAATCCTGATCAGAAGAATCATAAGCAAACTCAGTCCTAGGTCTCTTAGAGGGGGAAGGTTGGCTTCCCCTGATTGAAATAATAAGATCTTCAGCCATTCTTATCATTTGTTTTTTAGGCACAGAGGCCTGACCATACAGTCTGGGCGTCAGTTTTCTAGGCATAGATCGAGTTTTAAGCCTTGAAGATGGCGTCAGTTTAATATGCAAATCAGTAGGCCTGAATACACCCTCATAAGCCGGTGCCTGCACAGCAGCTCCTGACCCATCCAAGGTAGAGACATCCGCAGGTTCCACAGTTGAAGCATCTAGCGGCATACCGGACTCCGAATGGGTCTCAGTTAAGGCATGCGAATCTGAAGTAGTGGGTATCAGGGGCTGTGAAAGTGCCTCACTGAGTACCGGCGAACTGGTGACTAGCTTAGGAGAAGTGTCATTGGCAGCTTTGGACCTATGTGGTCTGTCTCATGTCTTTATCTTTGCGTTTTTTTTGGAATGTTGGTAATCGGGTGGCTTACCGAAGCCATATCTGGGCAATTGAACAGAGTACCAAAAAATTTAGAAGCATAAATGTACCGACGATGAATAGTTCGTTGTTTAAATAAGGCACAAAACTGACAAGTGAGGAACGTCGTGGTCAGGGCCTAGGCAAGGAATACAGTACAAATGAAAATCTTTAATGAGGTATTTGCTTTCCACAAGAAATACAATTATTGACTTTTACTGACATCGATTTATAGCAAGAAAGTTTCCTCAACAGGGTACTTAGCTTAGTTGAAGACTTTGATTCTGAAACTCGAAAATGAAAATTTTCAGGAGTCGGCCGACCGGCACTTGCAAAAGTACAGTTTTGTACCTACCATAAATGTAGATGTTCGAGGATCCACATTGCTGCAGTCATAACCTGTGGGTAGTCCGCTGTCCTCGGTCGGCCCGAATACCAAAGTGTTAGGCTGGCGTCGGTCACGGTCGCTCAGATCTGACGTCAGTACGCAGCGGTACTAGAGCGCATGACCGACGCCATATCCTCAGTCTTTCTTGCCCCAGATGTCAGAAGGCCTAAAAAAGAAAAGGCCATAGCCAAAAATAGAAAATACCCAACCACCAATATAGAAAAAATAATCACCCCCAAAAACAACCCAGCAACCCCAAACTACAGAGGGGAAGGAGGGAGGGAAAATTGGACTGCAGCAATGTGGATCCTCGAACATCTACATTTATGGTAGGTACAAAACTGTACTATGTTCTTCGTCTCACATTGCTGCAGTCATAACCTGTGGGTAGAATCCCAAAGCAAAGGTAAAGGGAGGTTGGCAAAATTAAAAAGCATTAGGAGCTGCTAACATGCCCTGTAAAACTGCAGTGGCAAACCCAGCCCTAGACTTGGAATAAAGAGGGAGATGGTAATGTTTAGTAAAAGTGTGCACTGAACTCCAAGTAGCTGCCTCCAAAATATCCTTAGTAGCTACTCCCCTTAAAAAGGCAGAATGAGGTCTGATCCCAGCCGGAACATCCTTTCCATGATGAGAATAACAAAAAGCAATACAATGGCCAATCCACTTAGAAATAGTTTGCTTTGAAACAGCTTTCCCTTGTGAACCCAAAGCAAAAGAAATGAATAACTGTTGAGTCTGCCTGAACCCTTTAGTTCTGCTCAAATAATAGCGTAACTGCCTGTGAATATCCAAAGAATGCAAAATGTTTTCCCCTTTATTTTGGGGATCAGCATAAAAAGTAGGCAAATGAATAGATTGGTTTAAGGCCACATTAGAAACAACTTTAGGCATAAAAGTAGGGTTAGTACGCAGGGATACCCTATCCTTATGGAATATCAGGAAGGGTTCAACTGCCATGACAGCCTGTAATTCAGATACTCTCCTAGCAGACGTAATGGCCAACAAAAAAGCAGTCTTCCAAGACAAAAACTTCAACTCAGAGGTAGCTGCAGGTTCAAAAGGAGGTAAAGTAAGCTTTTCCAACACAAAATTGAGATCCCAGGAAGGAGTAGGAGCAAGTGGGGGTCTTATGTTCTTTGCCCCTCTAAGAAATTGCTTAACCAAAGGGTGAGAAAATAATGGTGGGTCACAATCATAGTGAGCAGAAATGGCTGCAGCATGAACTTTCACGGAGGAGAAAGACAAACCCTTGTCTAATAATTCTGTAAGGTACTGTAGTGTAACACTCAAATTAGGCACTGAAACATCAAAGCTCCTTGCTGTGCTCCAAAAAAAAAATCTCCTCCATTTATCAGCATAAACTTTCCTAGTACTAGGTCGTCTGGCTTCCAATATGACATTCAAAACTTGTTGAGGAAGCTGTAACCCCCCAGGGTCTAAAACAGAATATGCCAGGCTGTCAGATGCAGGGACTGTACCCTGACATTGAGGAAATGATTGCTTGCCTGGGACAAAAGGTGTGGAATTGGTGGCAAAGGCCAAGGAGGCTCCTGTACTAAACTCCTCAACAGAGGATACCAGTGCTGACATGGCCAATCTGGAGCTACTAGAATCATGCAAGGCCTGTCCTGTCTGACCTTCAAGAGCACCTTTGGAAGGAGAGGCAGAGGAGGAAAAGCACAGACGTGAAGGTTGTTCCAACTGAAAGATAGAGCATCCACTTTCCAAGCTTTTGGGTGAAACATCTTTGTGCAAAATTTTGGCAGTTGGAAATTTAGTGGAGAAGCGAACAGATCTATGTCTGGAGTTCCCCAAGCCACTGTCAACTGTTGAAATACATGAGGATCCAATTTCCACTCGTGGGGATCCACCATCTGTCTGCTCAAAACATCTGCTAAGGAGTTCTGTGCTCCTGGCAGAAACCTCGCTTGAAGAGTGATGTGCAAACTCAGAGCAGTCTCCCACAAAATCATAGCTTGTCTGCAAAGAGGATACGAATGGGTTCCCCCCTGCTTGTTGATGTACCACATGACTGTTGTGTTGTCTGTTTGAATCAACACTTGTCCCGGTTGAAGTAGATCCTTGAAGGCCATCAGTGCAAATTGGACTGCTAACATCTCCTTCATGTTGATATGCAAATGCTGTAGTCTGGGAGGCCAAGTGTCTTGAATCCAATTCCCAATGAAGTGTGCTCCCCAAGCCTTGTCTGAGGCATCTGTCGTTAAGATCTGACTCACCTCTGGTCGGGTCACAGAGAGTCCCTTGTTTAGGTGACATTCCTGAGCCCACCACAAAAATTCCTTTTGGATGCAAGGTATTATCTGAATGACAGTGTCCAAATCGTAGCAGTGTTGAGTCCATACACTTTTGAGATACCATTGTAGCTTCCTCATATGCAGTTTGGCATTAGGAAGTACCAGAATACAAGATGCCATGAACCCCAAGGCTTGAAGGACTGTCCTTGCAGTCAGCCTGGACAGTAGGGATAATTGCTGGAAGTATAGGGGAAGATTTCTTTGTTTGTCCGGGGTCAAAAAAGCCATCTGAGAGGCTTTATTCAGTCTCACACCCAGAAAGCACATGTCCGGAGAGGGTACTAGACTGGACTTTGTTTCGTTCACAGAATACCCTAGGCATCTTAAAACTGCCATTACATACTGTAGATGCTGAAGTAACTCGACTTTGTCTTGAGCAAGAATCAGGCAATCGTCCAGATAAGGATAAATTTGTATTCCTCTTAGTCTTAAGAAGGCTATCACAGGAGCCAGGACCTTTGTGAACACCCTGGGCGCCGTAGATAAGCCAAAGGGCAATGCAGAGAATTGATAATGAAAAGTACCAGCCCAAAAACGCAGGAACCTCCTGCAGCTGGGCCTGATAGGAATGTGAAGATAAGCCTCTTTGAGATCCAGAGTTACCATCCAGTGATCTTTGCCTAGCAGAGGCAGAAGTTGCTGCAAAGTTAACATCTTGAACTTTGGAATGTCTAGGTATGTATTGAGAATGGACAAATCCAGAATTGGCCTCCAAGTGTTTCCCTTCTTTGGCACAAGGAACAGGCGAGAATAAAATCCTAGGCCTACTTCTGACGGAGGTACCGCCTGGATAGCCCCCATGTGTAAAAGTAAAGAAATCTGTTTGTGAGCCTCCAGCCTTTGCTGAGGAGGTACGTCCGGCATGCCTTTGAAAGGAGGCAAGGTGTGAAAATAAAACTTGTAGCCTCGATTTATAATGTCCAACACCCATTTGTCCTGGGTGACCAAAAGCCAATTGTGCTTGAAAAGTGCCAACTTTCCTCCTAGAGGAGCTGCCAGACAGGAGGAATCTGGCAGCTGGAGATACAGGTCATTGGGTCTGTTTATGAAAAGGCTGACCCCTGCCCTCACCAGAAGATTGTGCAGGAGAACTCCACGTCCTAGGTCTGAAAGAACCCTGAGCATGAGCTCTGCCCCTACCACGTCTAGATCTGCCCTTAGACTGAAAATCAGAAGAAGGATAAGCCCATCCTTTTGCAGGCCAATTTCTGCTAAACCTAGGGGGCTGCACTTGTAAAAATTCCTTAACCATCTGCATGGACTTAGCTTTGTCTTCCATTTTCTTCAAAACCGACTCCACAGGAGAACCAAAAAGAACTTCAGATTGAAGGGGAGCATCCAAAATTTGAGCTTTCACATGCTCTGACAAATTTTGACCCTTAAGCCAGGCGTGCCTACGAATAACTGAACCAGTGGCAGCCACCCTGGAAGAAGCCTGAAGAGCATCAAAGCCACACTGCAAGGAATGCTTACCAACCTGATCAGAGGCATGAACTAAGTCCTGCAATTCCTTACACTCTATACCCTCAGCTAGAGCATCTACCTTAGATTTCAACTGGCTCAACAGAAAATTCTGATACTTCAGCATATGAAACTGGCAATTTAAAGCCCTCATAGCTAGCGTGGAGGAGGTATACACCTTTTTACCCCACCTATCCAAAGCTCTAGAATCTTTATCTAGAGGTACCGGATTCTTAACTACAGAAGCCCTGACACCCTTAGGTCCCTGACTAATAGTTTCCGGGTCTGCTCTAGGACTCTTATATAAATATTTATGAGCCTCTGGAACTCTAATACCTGTCTGGCTTGGCAGGGGTAAAGAATCAGGATTAAGTGCAGCTTCAGAAAAAACATCCTGAACAACATCCAAAACAGGGGGAATAGCCAAGGGCCTATGCTGTGGTAAAAACAAAAATTCCCTAAGCCTCTTACGAGAATCTGAAAAATCCTGACCTTCCCACTTAAAATGCTCCCTCATGGAGTGCAGGGTTTCAGAAAAGGAAAAATCCTCTGGAGGAGAAGCAGAAGGACAGGAATTCTCTGCATCCGAATCAGAATAGGGAGGAAAATCCTGAATGTCCTCAGCAGAAGACTCAGAGTAATCTGAGGAATGCTCCAATCCCTCCACCTCTGTCTCCACCCTAGGCCTCTTATCTGGAGGGGGCATAGAACCTCTGATTAAAGTTATCAAATCCTCTGCCATTTTCAGCGTATGTTTTTTAGGAACAGAGCCTGAAGAACTAGGGCTGATGCCTGTGCCAGAAAGACCAGGTCTAGCTTTAGAAGGGGCTTTAGTGACAGAAGTAGAAGGCCTAACAACCTTATGTAAAGTAGGAGCTACAGAAACTTGAGAGGCCCCCTCGGCCTGACCTAACTCCTGAGAGGCCAATTCCTGTAGGATTAAAGGTTCCCCCTGTGATTCAGCTGAAACCTCGGCTGGATCCACAGATTCAACCGTAGTCTCCATAGAACCGGCGTCCGCAACGGACGACTCATCCTGCTTAGACTTTAACGATTTATCCTTTCGCTTCTTAGCTGTAGCGGGCGTCGGAGGATCCGACGGCATGTTGTAGTTACACCGCTTACCGAAAACAAGTCTAGCACAATCTAACCTGCGTTTAATGGTGCGCTTATTAAATCTAGCGCAAAAGCGACACCCGACTACGTCGTGCTCAGGCCCCAAGCAAGGAATACAGAGAGAGTGGTAGTCCCTATGAGGTATCTATTTCCCACAAGAAATACAATTATTAACTTTTTCTGACATCCGGATTTGACTGAGGCAAGAAAAGACAAAAATATTCCCCAACGGGGTACTTAGCCCAACTTGGTCTTCGGTCTGAAACTCAGAATACGAAAATTTCAGGACGCCGAACGGCACTTGCAAACGCTGCTTCTGCTTCGGACCATGCGGCAAGAAAGATTGAGGATATGGTGTCGGTCATGCGTTCTAGTACCACTGCGTACTGACGTCAGATCTGAGCGACCGTGACCAACGCCAGCCTAACACTTTGGTATTCGGGCCGACAGAGGACAGCGGACTACCCACAGGTTATGACTGCAGCAATGTGAGACGAAGAACATCAGTCATAACAGATGGGTTCTCCTGCCGTCAGGCGGGTCCTCGGTCGGCCGAATTCCAAAGTCCAGGTCCGGCGTCGGTTGTTGTCGCTTCTTCCCTGACGTCAGTGCGACACGGGTATAAAGGAACCAGCCGACGCCATTTTCTTCAGTTTTTCTTGCCCCAGATGTCAGGTGCCCCCAGAAGGAAGGCAATACATAAATTTGTGTAATAAAGTAGTGCAATATAATCAAAATACAGTAGTTGCAAGCAAATACACCATAAATGAATACCCCAATCAGGTTGTATGAGGAGATGTTAGCCTATAGGCCTGTCCCAAGAGGGGAAGGAGGGAGGGAAACCTGGACTGCAGCTGTATTAGCACTCGAACATCTACATTTATGGTAGGTACAAAACTGTACTATGTTCATCGTGCATACAGCTGCAGTCATAAGAGATGGGTAGAATCCCAAAGCTAAGAAAGGGGTGGTAGGCACTAGGTGGAACTAGGAGGAGCCAGGATGCCCTGCAAGACTGCAGTGGCAAAGCCTGCTCTAGTTTTGGAGTATAATGGTAGGTGGTAGTGCTTGGAGAAGGTATGCACAGAACTCCAAGTGGCTGCTTCAAAATATCTTTGGTAGGATCCTCTGAGGAAAGCTGCAGAGGTAGCTGTGGCCCTTGTGGAGTGAGATCTGATGGCTGTAGGTACAGTTTTGCCATGAAAAGAATAGCAAAAGCGTATGCAGCGGGCTATCCATTTTGAGATAGTCTGTTTTGAAATTGGCTTTCCTTGAGCTCCTACAGCATAGGACACAAAGAGCTGTTCTGATTTTCTGAAAGGCTTTGTTCTGTCCAGATAATAACGTAGTTGTCTGTGGATGTCCAAGGAGTGTAGTAATCTCTCCCCTTTGTTTTGAGGATTAGGATAAAAGGTAGTTAAGTGTATGGCCTGATTCAAAGCTACCCTGGATACCACTTTAGGCATAAAGGACGGGTTGGTTCGTAAGGAAACTCTGTCCTGATGGAAGATGATAAAAGGCTGCACAGCCATGAGAGCTTGTAGTTCTGAAACTCTATGAGCTGAGGTAATAGCCAGAAGGAAAGCTGTTTTCCAGGACAAATATTGCAAATCTGATGAGGCAGCTGGCTCAAAGGGAGGCAAGGTCAGTTTTTCCAGAATGAAGTTGAGATCCCAAGCAGGTATTGGTTGTTTTCTTGGGGGTCTTAGATTCTTAGCACCTCTGAGGAACTGTCTTAAGAGAGGGTGAGAGAATAAGGGTGGATCAGTGTTGTATTCTGCAGAAATGGATGAGGCATGGATTTTGATGGAGGAGAATGAAAGTCCACTGCTTAGCAGCTCAGCTAAATACTGTAGTATTTGAGGTAAATTCAGTTTTCCAGGATCCTGGCCCTTTTTCTCATTCCAAACAGAAAACTGTTTCCATTTTGCGGAGTAAGCTTTTCTAGGTGACGGCCTTCTGGCCTCCAAAATGACATCCTGCACCTCCTTGGAGAGTAGGGTCTGTTGTGATGTTAAGGAATCTTCCATGCGGCTAGATTGAGTGTTTTTAGCTGGCTGTGAAGAGTTTTGAAGCTGTGCTGAGTCAGAAGAAGAGGCATTAGAGGCAGGGTCCATGGTGGGGAATGCGTCAGGCTCCTCATGAGTGGGTACCAGTGTTGTCTTGGCTAGTCCGGAGCAATGAGAATCATCTTTGGTCTGTCTGCTCTGGTTTTCAATAGAACTTTGGGCAGCAGAGGAAGAGGTGGGAAGGCATAAACTGTCATTGATGTCCAACTGAAAGAGAGAACGTCTACTCTCCAGGCCTTTGGATGGAAAATCCTTGAGCAGAATTTTGTCAATTGGTGATTTTTGTGGGAGGCACAGAGATCTATGTCTGGCCTTCCCCCTGCTTGGATTATTTCTGTAAAAACTTTTGGATGCAACTTCCATTCGTGTGGATCTGTCATATTTCTGCTTAGGTTGTCTGTCAGCGTGTTTTCCTTGCCTGGCAAGTACTGTGCTTGTAGTTCGATTTGTAAGGCCATGGCCATGTTCCAAAGTGACATGGCCAGTCTGCATAGGTGGTATGAATGTGTTCCTCCCTGTTTGTTTATGTACCACATAACTGTGGTGTTGTCCGTTCTTATCAATAGTTGACCTGGTTGCAGAAGGTCCTTGAAAGCTATAATAGCATTTATTACTGCTAGCATTTCCTTTTGATTGATGTGAAGGTGCTTTTCTTTTTGGGACCATTTGCCCTGAATGCACCGATCTGTCATGTGCGCACCCCAGGCGTAGTCCGAGGCGTCTGTTGTGATGACTTGATTTGCTTGAGGCTTGCTGAAAGGAAGACCTGTGTTTGTTTGGCATGCTTGAGTCCACCACAGAAATTCCTTTAGCAGACATAGAATTAGTGGTATTATTGTTTCCAAACTGTGGCTGTGTTGAGACCATATGTTTTTCAGGTACCATTGAAGTTTCCTCATATGCAGCTTTGCACATGGGATTAGTAAGATGCAAGATGCCATGAATCCCAGAGCCTGCAGGATTTTCCTTGCAGTCAGCCTGGTGCAATTTGCTAGTGCTCTGAAGTATTGAGTTAGTTGCCCCTGCTTCTCTGGCGTGAGGTAGGCCATCTGGGTGTTTGTGTCCAAGTTGGCACCCAGGAAAATTATCTCCCGAGAGGGTATTAGCCTTGATTTCTTTTTGTTGACTGTGTATCCCAGAGAGCTCAACAACATTATTACATAAGCCAGATGTTTCAGAAGAATGTGCTTGCTGTCCGCTTGGATCAGGCAGTCGTCCAAATAAGGGTATATTTGTATCCCTTGAAGTCTGCAGTAGGCAATTACTGATGCCAGGCATTTTGTGAATACTCTGGGCGCAGTAGATAAGCCAAAGGGCAATGCAGAGAATTGATAATGGGTTGAACCTGCAAGAAATCTGAGGTATCTTCTGCAATTTTGTCTGATTGGGACATGAAGGTATGCCTCCTTGAGGTCCAATGTTACCAGCCAAGACTCCTTGCCCAGCATAGGAAGAAGTTGCTGTAGAGTGAGCATCTTGAATTTTGGTATGATTAGAAATGTGTTTAGGATGGACAGGTCCAAAATAGGTCTCCAATCTTTTCCCTTCCTTGGTACCAGGAATAGCCTGGAATAAGAACCTTGACCTTGTTCGTGCGTAGGTACCTCTTGAATAGCTTTCATGTCTATGAGATCTGTAATTTGCCTTTGTGCCTCTGCCCTTTGATTGTGTGGCAGGTTTGGCATGCCTCTCATTTTTGGAAGGGTGTGAAAATGGAATCTGTAGCCTCTGTTTATAATGTCCAGGATCCATTTGTCTTTTGTGACAATATGCCAATTCTTTGAAAATAATGCCAGCTTTCCTCCTAAGGGGGCTGCCATTTGAGTCTTGCTTGGCATGCAAAGGGGAAAGTCATTGGGCTTGCTTTCTGAATGATTGCGAGTTATCCTCACCACCTCTTTGTGTAGGAGCTTGCCATTGTCTGCCTCTAAAGGATCCCTGGGATTGTCCTCTGCCCCTCGGGCGCCTGTATCTGCCTCTTTAGGGTCTGTCCGTGGCTGGAAAGGACCAATTTTTGGAAGGCCAATTTCTACTGAAACGTGGGGGTTGTACCTGTAGAAACACAGTTTGCATTAATTTAGCCTTTTCGTCCATTTTCCTTAATACCTCCTCAGCATTAGCACCAAATAATACATCCTTTTGAAGAGGGGCATCTAGTAATTTAGCTTTGACATGATCAGGCAAGGTTTGTTCCTTGAGCCAGGCATGTCTACGTATGACTGATCCTGTAACAGCAGCTCTACATGAGGCCTTTAGAGCATCAAAACCACATTGTAAGGTATGCTTACCCACTTGTTCTGCACTATGCATCAAATCCTGCAACTCCTTCAAGTCTGGTTGTTCAGGTTGTGACATTTTACTTTTCAATTGTAATAACAAAAATTGTTGGTATTTTAGCATATGGAACTGACAGTTTAAGGCCCTCATGGTTAAGGTAGCCGAGGTATATACCTTTTTTCCCCACCTTTCTAAGGATCTGGAATCTCTCTCGAAAGGTAATGGTTTTTTAGCAGTGGAGGCCTTAATTCCCTTGGGGCCCTGTGAGATGGTTTCTGGGTCAGCAGCATGGCTTTTGTATAGAAATTGGTGTGAGTCAGGAACCCTGTAGTACCTGCCTGGCTTAACTGGGGCTGGAGGCAGACAGTCTGGGTTAAGGCAGGCCTCCGAGTAAACATCATCTAGGATGTCCAAGACAGGCGGTATAGCCAGAGGCCTGTGCTGAGGTAGTAAGAGAAATTCCCTAAGCCTTTTCTTGGAATAAAAATAATGTTGGCCTTCCCAGTGTAAGTGTTCCCTTAAAGTATGCAAAGTTTCCCCAAATGAGTAATCCTCTGGGGGGGATACAGAAGGAACGGACTCCTCCGCATCAGAGTCTTCAAAAGGGGTGTAAGAATGTTCCTGATCATCAGAGTGCTCTGAAATAATGGAGCCTTGATCAGAGGAGGGGGATTCTTCCTCCACTCTGGGCCTTTTGTCCGGTGGGGGTTGAGAATCCCTGATAAGAGTAATTAAATCCTCAGCCATTTTAAGAATCTGCTTTTTAGGCATGGGGCCTGGAGATGGGCCCTGTGTAGCTTGTCTCTTAGAGTGCATGGCTGCTTTAGACTTAGTGAAAGCCTTGATAGAGAAAGAATTAGAAGAAGAAGGTCTGAAGACACCTTGAGTGGAGGTAGACCTGTCCACATTTTGAGGTTCAACGCCAAAAGTGGCTTCGGTATCTGTAGTCGAGGTGTGGGCCGAGGAGCATGCGACCTCAGGCACAGGAGACACCGCGCCAATGAAGTGTCGTCGGTAGTCAGGGGCTGCGTAGGTGCCTCGCTGAGAACCGGACCACGTGTAGTCGGCTTTGGCGTGGTGTCGGTAGAGGTCGCGGACCTCGTGTGTCAGTCCTTATCTTTGCGTTTTTTAGACAAAACTGGAGTCTGAGTATCCGACGACATAATATAGTTAAATGTTTTTCCAAAATAATGCTGGGCGAACTCCGCCCGACGCTTAATGGTGCGTTTGTTGAATGTAGCACAAAAGCGACAGACCGAGACGTCGTGGTCTTGGCCTAAACAAGGTATACAGAGGGAATGGAAATCCTTATGCGGTATTTGCTTCCCGCATGAAATACAATTATTAACTTTGTCTGACATCGGTCTGAGGCAAGAAAAGTTTCCCCAACGGGGTACTTAGCTTTCAAGAAGACTTCGGTTTCAAAATTTTCGTAATTTCAGGAGTTGGCCGACCGGCACTTGCGAACTGCTTCTGCTTCGGGCACCACGCGGCAAGAAAGACTGAAGAAAATGGCGTCGGCTGGTTCATTTATACCCCTGTCGCACTGACATCAGGGAAGAAGCGACGGCAACCGACGCCGGACCTAGACTTTGGAATTCGGCCGACCGAGGACCCGCCTGACGGCAGGAGAACCCATCTGTTATGACTGTTATGACTGCAACTGTATGCACGATGAACATCTGCTTCTGGCACCGCATGGCAAGAAAGACTGATGTAATGGTGCCGCCTGCATGCTTTATACCCCTGACTACCTGACGTCATGGAAGATGAGACCGCAACCGACATAGGACCCAAGACTTTGATAATCAGGCCGACTGAGGGCTACAGAAAGCAGGTAACCCAAATGTGATGACTGCAACAGTGAAACACGAAGAACATCTGCATTTCAACTTTGATAACAGCCACAATGTTATGTTCAACAGAAAGCGATGTGTCTTATAAGAGATGAAAAGTTATGTAAAATAATTGATTAAATGACACTGATTGGCAGTCTTGTCTTACTAGCCTGAAATTGCCACCTGCAGCTTCTGTGTTGGTGCCTAATTAAGTGCAGATGTTTATCAGATGTGCTAAATGCTTCAGTGCCTTGTAGAAACAAAGTCTGGTTAGTGCACTTAAACTTTGGAGATTATTAACCTTCTCAGCAGTATATTATTATCTTTCTTGCGCAGAAACTATTAAACTAACTTGTCTATATAACACACAACACGTAAAACAATGTACAGCTTGCAGGATTTCATGTCTTCAAGTTTCTTTTCAATACATGAAAGGTGTTCTCCATTATGCAGATCTAACAGATCTCCCTAGAAATCAAATTACATCTCTCACATATATACATTCTTACGAAAGCAGTCATTTGGGAACTCTCAAAGTCATTACTTTGGTATTTTCTGATGTCATTTAGGGAGTCTTTTCTGTTTGAGAATGTTTCTGTGTGAAAGCAGTCTTTCGATGATGTCATGCAGTCTGTTAATAAGCTCCTTTGTGTTCTTGTTTCAAGGTGAATTACGTGACAGTTCAGTAAGTTGTTTTTGTCTCCAACTCGGTTCCTTCTTCATACCTGCGTCCTTATCTGTAGTCCTTGAAGCTTGCATTAAACAATGAACATTCAGCTTATCCTTGTCAGCATTTTTCTCAAGCTGCATCAGAACCTGAATATTTATACATGAATGCTGCTTTATTTAATTTTTTCCTTTCTTCTCAGCTAAGAACCGTTTAACCCTCTAATATATGTATGCCAGCAAACAGAAATGTTTGCATCTGACTACATTATTCCTACATATATTACAGCAACAGAAGTCAATGTGCATCTAACTAGCTAACAGATGTACCTGCATTTAAAAATCTCTAAATATATTAAACAGTTCCCTCTGTTTTTTGTTTTATTCAAAATATAAACAGTCTACATTAGTAAGCACTCTTAGTCAAGTCATAATTTTATCGCTATTAACTACAAACACATTAGGATACAAAACCTTCCATCAAAAGAAAACGTAACACAGTTTTATATTGTCAACACAATGAAAAATGTTTTGCCAGTTATGAGCTGTATTTTGCAATTGCTGAATATGACTCTACACAATGATGCTCTACAAAGTGATTTTTTCATTGAAAATGTTTGTGAATTTTATTGCAAAGCCATTGCAGCCTTGTTTTTTGGAATAAACACATATGTCATAAATGTCACGCTTTGACTTGTTACTATACATACAAATGAACTGAGCAATTTCTGTTAACAGTTCAAAACTTGAATGCAAAATTGTCCATTTACACAGATTTACAGAGTGTTGTAGAAAATATTGTTTATGCACTGAAGCATGCTGTTTACATACTAAACCATTTGCTGTACAGCATATGCTTGCTTGTACAGAATGTTTTTGTATTTGTACATACATGGGCTGTAATGTACACTCAGTAAACTTAGTATTAAACTGAAGCCTGCTTATTAAACATTACTGAAACATTAAAATGTATTTTTGATATTTTTGTGTCACTACTGTACATGTTGATGGCACCCTAATCACTTAATGACAATAAAAAGGCATAACTGTCTTTTAATACTTACTGAATTATTAACACAGACCAATATGTTTTTTGTACCTATATTTTAGTCCCTTCTGCAGTACTGTTTACACAGTCCGTGTAGAATAGTACCCTTCCCCCTGTAGTATTGTTTATTTGCTTTATGCTGTGAGAATTGAAAAGGCATCCACTACTACTAGTAGGTATTTCTACCCTCCTCTTTTTTTGTCAAGGGACCTGAATAATTTACTTGCAAACAGATTATTAATGACATTTATGCACAACTGTGATGTTTTATTACACCTACCAAACAGGATTTTTGTAGACTCTCTTGCTTTTTGCTTAGTGCTGCACGTGGACACAAAATTATGTTTTAGTAAAAATGTAAGCCAACCTGGCCTGTCAAACAGGCTTGTTTTTTGACCTTATAAATTTGAATACCGGTAACATTTTTACATCTCCAACATTTCTTGTAAATATTTATTTTAGCCTGGGAAGATTTGAGCTCACATAAAACAAAATGTTTTCCTTTCTGCTCATCCCAGACTCTGCAAAACTATAGTACATCTCTTAACTCCCTTCACCACTGTCTTTACCTTCAGTCATTTGTTAATACACTTGCAACTTGATATTATAATGCAGTTGTAAAACACTTAGAAGTATAATAAGTATTTGTAATTTGCCTAACTATGCATAAATTTCAAATTGGGTTTTATTTGTAGTATTAACCCAGCCGCTGGGGATGCACAAGCCAGTACATTTATTTGTGCCAGTCCCAAGCCCGGATAAATGGGGAGGGTTGCATCAGGAAGGGCATCCGGTGTAAAATTTTACCAAATCATACATGCAGACAGCAGTACAAATATACATACCGGATCGGTCGAGACCAGAGTTAACAACGACTGCCACCAGTAATGTTGGCCAACAGGGTGCTGGCGGAAATTGAGCTACTGTTTGCAGGAGGAGGAAAAGAGGGGGAAGGCATGCTTGAAGGCAGGTAAAGGCTAGGACTGTGGTAGTGAGGGTCAAAACTTTGAATATTGGCAGTATGACTGGTAAAAGGAGAGAGCTAGCTGATATGATGGACAGAAGGAAGGTTGGTATATAGTGCGTGCAACAGACCAGATGGAAGGGGAGCAAGGCTATGTGTATCGGAGGTGGGTTCAAATTGTTTTATCATGGTGTGGATGGGAGGAGAAATGGCGTAGGGGTTATCCTGAAGAAAGAACAGTATGCTAAGAGTGTTTTGGAGGAGAAAAGAGTGTCGGATAGAGTGATGTTTATGAAGCTGGAAGTTGATGGTGTAATGATGAATGTTGTTAGTGCATATGCTCCACAAGTTGGGTGTGCGATGGATGAGAAAGAAAAAATTTGGAGTGAGTTGGATGAAGTGGTGAGGACTGTACCCAAGGGTGAGAGAGTGGTGATTGGAGCAGATTTCAATGGGCATGTTGGTGAAGGGGACAGAGGGGATGAGGAAGTGATGGGTAGGTATGGTGTTAAGCAAAGGAATGCAGAAGGTCAGATGGTAGTGGATTTTGCGAAAAGGATGGACATGGCTGTGGGGAATACGTATTTTAACAAGCGGGAGGAGCATAGGGAGATAACAAGAGTGGAGGAAGATGCACACAGGTGGATTATATCTTATGTAGAAGGGCCAGTCTGAAGGAGACTGGAGACTGTAAAGTGGTGGCAAGGGAAAGTGTAGTTAGGCAGCATAGGATGGTGGTTTGTAGGATGACACTGGTGATCAAGAAGAGGAGGAGGAGTGTGAGGGCAGCACCAAGGATCAAACGGTGGAAAATGAAAAAGAGCAATTATAAAGTGGAGTTCAGGGAAGAGTTAAGACAGGCACTGGGTGGCAGTGAAGAGTTACTGAATAGCTGGGTAACTACAGCAGAGCTAGTAAGGGAGATGGCTAGAAAGGTGCTTGGTGTGACATCTGGAAAGAGGAAGGAGGACAAGGTGACCTGGTGGTGGAATGAGGAAGTACAGGAGAATATACAGAGAAAGATGTTGGCGAAGAAGAAGTGGGATTGTCAAAGAGATGAAGAAAGTAGACAGGAGTATACGGAGATGAGGTGCATGGCAAAGAGAGAGGTGGCGAAGGATAAGGAATATGAAGAGTTGTATGAAAGGTTGGACACTAAGGAAGGAGAAAAGGACCTGTACCGATTGGCTAGATAGAGGGATTGAGCTAGTAAAGATGTGCAGCAGTTAAGGGTGATAAAGGATGACGGAAACGTACTCACAAGCGAGGAGAGTGTGTTGAGCAGATGGAAAGAGTACTTTGAGGGGCTGATGAATGAAGAGAATGACAGGGAGAGAAGGTTGGACGATGTGCGGATAGTGAATCATGAAGTGCAGTGGATTAGCAAGGAGGAAGTAAGGATAGCTATGAAGAGGATGAAGAATGGAAAGGCTGTTGGGTCCATATGACAAACCTGTGGAAGCATGGAGGTGTTTAGGTGAAATGGCAGTGGAGTTCTTAACTAAATTGTTTAATGAAATCTTGGAAAGTGAGAGGATGCCTGAGGAACGGAGAAAATGTGTTTTGGTACCAATTTTTAAGAATAAGGGTGATGCGCAGAACTGTAGTAACTACAGGGGGACTAAATTGATCAGTCACAGCATGAAGTTATGGGAAAGAGTAGTGGAAGCTAGGTTAAGAAGGCAGGTGATGATTAGTAATCAGCAGTTTGGTTTTATGCCAGGAAAGAGCACTACAGATGTGATGTTTGCTCTGAGACTGTTGATGGAGAAGTACAGAGAAGGTCAAAAGGAGTTGCATTGTGTCTTTGTGGACTTAGAGAAAGCATATGATAGGGTGCCTAGAGAGGAGTTGTGGTACTGTATGAAAAGGTCGGGAGCGTCAGAGAAGGATGCAAGAGTGTTGTAAAGGATATGTACAAGGGTAGTGTGACAGCAGTGAGGTCTGTGGTGCGAGTGATGGATGCGTTTAAGGTGGAGGTGGGATTACATCAAGGATCAGCTCTGAGCCCTTTCTTATTTGCAATGGTGATGGACAGGTTGACAGATGAGATCAGACAGGAGTCCCCATGGACTATGATGTTTGTAGATGACATTGTGATCTGTAGTGAGAGAGTAGGGAACAGCTGAAGGAGACACTGGAGAGGTGGAGATATGCTCTAGAGAGAAGAGGAATGAAGGTCAGCAGGACTAAGGCAGAATATATGCATGTGAATGAGAGGGAGGATAGAGGAAAGGTGAGGATGTGGTGAGAGAGGACATGCAGGTGGTTGGTGTGACAGAGCAGGATGCACAGAACAGGAAGAAATGGAAACAGATGATCTGCTGTGGTGACCCCTAACGGGAGCAGCCGAAAGAAGAAGTTTTATTTGTAGTATTATGTACTCAGTACAACCTGATATTACTAACATTACTTTTGAATACTGTTTTAGCTGGAGTCTCTGCTATTTTTTATGCTAATGTACAATTACAAAATATTGTAAGAAACAAAAGAAATCTTGGCTTAACTAACATATGCTTAAAACAGATATATTTATATTTGCTGTTGTCCGCCTTTTGCTCTTGTGCATTTTAAACAGATGCACTTTAGGTGAGAAGAAAATACATGCATGTCAGTTTTGTGACCTCATGTCTTTACTGCTTTTAACTAGATTCTGCTGTGCAAGCTAACCATTTTCTAGATGTAGAATAGTATGTGGTAAATTAATTTTTTATTAGTGTAGCTAACTGCTGATACTTCAACTCTTTATTAACCAGATTCTTTTTGTCTTGTGATTTTTGCATTAGCTGTCTGACATGGTTCAGTATTATGTTCTGCTGTCTTTAAAGCTCTTATGCACTTCTGAAAATGTGTTTGCATATGTTGTCTAAACTCACTCTGTCTCTTAGAAGTTTATTAAATTTTTCTGTCAGTTCACCATGAGCCTCATCTCTGCTGTTATCTGTGTTGTACTGTTTAGTGGTTTTATGCCACTTTTGTCTAACAAGATGTACAGAAGATTCTGTCAATAACTGACTTGACTGCTGTTGTAACTCTAAAATTAACATTTCACATGTGGTGACAGGACATAATGCAAGTGTATGACCCTAATCTGGTTGTTTACCATTAACAATGGCCTGAACTGTATTTTTATGACATTGCACACAGAAGGGAGTTTCATATGGATTGCACAATAAACATTTACTATCATACCAATCACGTTTCTGTTTATGATACCAGTCAAACGCAATGCATTTACACATTTCTGACTGTCAACTTGCCCTAATAAGGTTTTACATTTGCTAATATGCTGTTTACACAACCTCTGCAGTCTATCTAAAATTGACAGAATAATAGTAATACTGTGTTTACTACCTTTATTCGTTGCATGTACATTTACCTGTCCTAAGTTCTGTGTACATTTCTTATTAGCCTGATTTACGGCATTCATGCTGTTATGTTCATAGGTGTGGACTGGGCTAATAGCCCTAGAACCCTTACAAGCCTAGCCCATAGAAGTGCCCTGGCATCTTGCCGCCCAATGTTAGTTCCCAGAGCCTCTATCAAGTAGAGCCACTGGAGTGATCCCTGAGGTGAATTTTTTTTTATTTCCCATCCATTCAAGATTTCTCTTGAAGAGGGTCAGTGAGGTACTCTGCTTGACATGTATGGGGAGTCTATTCCATAGTGTAAGCAGTCTCTATGTAATACACCTGTCCCTTCAGGACACTAAATTGTGCCTACCAAAGTTTACGCTGACTTCAGCTGGCTAGTTCTGAGCACCATAGATGGTCAGAAAACTTTTGTAGTTACTTGAAAAGCTGGTAAAATTAATCTGGCAGTGGCAAATTCGAATCTGAAGTTTTCACCATCCTGGAGAATTGATGGCACTGCTCACTTCCTACCCTTCAGTCCTTCTCTGGATCCAGATGTCTGGGTACATGTACTGCTGCAAACTGTTGGAAACTGAAGTGCTCCTATTTAGGACTCAATCACATATATAAATGTTAGTTATGCGATTTCACTGAAGTGACCTTATACAAGGCACAGGCACCACTCCTCCTGTGTTCGAATGCAGGCAAGGCTCGCCACTGAAAAGTTATTTAAAATGATTGAATCAATGTCACTTATTGACAGTCTTGTCTTACTAGCCTGAAACTGCAGACTGCAGCTTCTGTGTTGGTGACTAATTATATGCGGATGTTTGTCAGATGTGCTAAATGCTTCAGTGCCTTGTAGAAACAATGTCTGGCTAGTGCACATAAACTTTGCAGATAATTAACCTTCTCAGCAGTATATTATTATTATCTTTCTTGCACAGAAACTTTTAAATTAACTTGTCTATATAACAAGACGACACACACAACAATGCACAGCTTGCACGGTTTAATGTTTTCAAGTTTCTTTTCGATACAACATGAAAGATGTTCTCCAGTATGCAGATCTAACAGATCTTCCTAGAAATCAAATTACATCTCACATATATACATTCTTATGAATGCAGTCTTTTGGGAATTTTCAAAGTCATTACTTTGGTATTTCCTGATGTCATTTAGGGAGTCTTTCATGTTTGAGAATGTTTTTGTGTGAAAGCAGTCTTTCGATGATATCATGCAGTCTGTTAATAAGCTCCTTTGTGTTCTTGTTTCAATGTGAATTACATGACAGTTCAGTAAGTTTTTTTTTGCCTCCAACTCGGTTCCTTCCTTGCACCTGCGTCCTTATCTGTAGTCCTTGAAGCTTGCATTAAACACTGAACACTCAGCTTATCCTTATCAGCATTTTTCTCAGGCTGCATCAGAACCTGAATATTCAAACATGAATGCAGCTTTATTTATTTCATTTTTTCCTTGCTTCCCAGCTAACAACAGTTTAACCCGTTAATATATGTATGCCAGCAAACAGAAATGTATGCATCTAACTGACTATATTATTCCTACATATATTATAGCAACAGAAGTGTATATGCAGCTAACTCGCAAACAGAAGTACCTGCGCATTTACAAATCTCTAAATACATATCTAACAAGATGTATAGTGATGAAAGAGCTAGAGATGAGAAATAGAAGGCAAAAGTAGTTGAGGGTGAAGGGTTATAACAAAAGGGGGAAAAAAAAGCTACAGTATAGGACATGGAGGGAGTTGAAGAGGAGTGATGTGATAATATGGTGCAACACATCTGCAGAGCCAGGAGTTCAGTAAGTGAAATCTTAACTGTAGTTTGAATGATTTTTTTGAGCAGTCCTGTCTTACTGTTAAGGTGATGGAGCTTCAAGTTTTTGACACTTGATGGGAGTAGAAGGAGCAGCCTGCAGTGATATTAGGTTTTGATATACGCAGGAGATTTTTGTCAGATGAGCTCAAGATTCTGGGTGAGTTGTATGGTTGTACAAGGTTCGCTAGAGATGGACAGTTATTCTGTTTAACTATGAGATTGTGGATAATAGGGAGTTGGCAGTATGTGAGCTGATCAGGTAGTTCAAACCACTGAATGTCTCTGAGGACAACACAGTGATGTGATCTACTGGACCAGGTTTGGTTGAAAATTTTGTGACCTTGTTTTAGCACTGCTCGAGTCTGTTTGGTTGAGTTAGTTGAATGTTTGTCAGTATTAGTGCTGAGTAGAGGACAGCAGATGATAGGAGGGTAGTGGTGATATGACATTTTGCAGTGTTAGACAGAGAGTGACAGACAGTTTGACAGACAGATAGCTTGATAGATACATAGGGTTTTCCCCCACACAGATTGCTTAGTTTTTTGTTTTCACTATATGTTGAATGTGGAATAAATGTAAGTAAACTCCTAGGAGTTTGGTTTGCGTGACAAGTTCTATTTTGGTATAGCTTGAAGAGGTAATAGTGAAGGACATTTTCTTTATTGGAGGTGTTTAGGAGTTAAAAAATGATTTTGCCCTCAGACATATGTCAACGAGCACAGGGAAGGGGTGGGAAACCGTTTTATATATATATATATATATATATATATATATATATATATATATATATATATACATACATACATACATACAAAGAATGTGTCTGGCCAATGGTAGGAGGGTGGATGGATGGGAAGCATAACTTCAAAAAGCGTTGAGAAAAATACATAAAGTTGTATTTTACAAAAACTTTGCTCTGAGATCCATCTTATTTCTGAAATTAGTGCATTTGCATACTTTTCCAGTTTCCTGACTTTCCCAAGCCCATCACAGAATTAATTCATACACTTTTTTCTTCATTCCTTTTCTCCTCCATCATAACAAGTACTGTTTGTTATATCCTACACACCTTAAGAGTTCTATCTAAACCTCATTCCTTAGAGGCATATATCAGCAAAAATACACTCATACCCATACCACTGTCCCAAGATAATGTGTGCTATATGCCCACTCTAATCCTCACCTTACCAAGCCTAACCTTATATCTTGCTCTTGATTAGCTGTACAGTTCTTGGACCAGTCTTTTCTAAATTTCCATTTGCAACTCTGTCTTGATGTCAACAAATAATCAAAGACTGATGTTCATTCCTTTCACCCCATCTCCATTTTAATCAAATTCAAAATTCTAATACTCAACCAGCCCTGCTTTGAACACATCATTACTTCTACCATCCGTCAGCATCATCAAAAGAAGATAAATACAGCCAATCTCTTTAAATGAGCCTTTTCAATTAATCATTAACAACAATCCAGTGAATAAAGAACTTTAATAGCAGTTGTACATACTTTCACAATACACGTGTCTCAACAAGATTAATTCAAACCACTAAAAAATAAATGGATTCCATGAGTTAAGCACACACATAAAAATTATATACACACACAAACACACACATACATATATGGGTAGACTACTGTTTATCGAAAACTCACATTTTCAAAAAAACAGAAGATCGAGCCCACTTTAGCAAAAGTGCATTTAAAAGAAAGTGCACTTTCGCGAAAGCAGACTCACCAAATCAGCAAAAACAATACAATAAACAGTAAAAAGTCCCCATGCACCCCTCACACCCCGGTACTTAAACATACTAACTCTGAGATCGTACTACAGTGGGAAAAAGGATATATTTCCTCATCCTCACTGCACAGTGCTTCGGTGAATCGGCTTTCGCAAAAGTACACTTTCCTAAAGGGGGCTCGATCGTCTGTTTTTCGAAAATGTGAGTTTTCGATAAACAGAAGTCTATATATATATATATATATATATATATATATATATATTACACACACATACACACGCACACACCACACACACACACACACACACACACACACACACACACACACACACACACACACACACACACACTTTAAAGTAGTATGAATACATTTACATTCAGTATTTTAGAAAATATTTAAAAGAATCCTAAAGATGGTGACTGGAAAAGTTTACTATTGAAGAGAGAATTGATATGGCAGCTGAGGCTGCATGTCACGTTACCCCCTGGCTTAAGTGAACAAGTATCCCTTAAAACCAATTTTAAATAAGAGGGCAGCTTCCATTTAAAGCTCTTGATACTACACTTTTCCATATTTTCTTATGATATTTTATAAAATGATATTGTGTAGAGAGAAAATGTCAAGTATATTACTATTATCACTCTTTTAAAAATGTGCTTGTGATAATTGGGACAAAATGTGTATTATTTTTAAGGTTGCTTTTTGTTTTAATGATTGGGTACCTTATGAGTTACCACTTGACTCTGGTAATTAATCACTTAATTAGTTAATTAGAGAGGGATGGAATTTGCAAGGGTATTTACAGTGTGATTGTTGCTGTTGGTTTATCTGATGAAGTCTCTATTCACGAGACAAAAATACTTATTACTATGTCCCTTAAAGACTACAGATGTACTCGCATGATAGCCATCCAGTGATATCACCAAAAGGTAAAGAAGAATTTAAACTTACAGGACTATGAAAATAAAATTCAATTTTACGGAGCATTTATTTCAAATAACCACTGACTATGTTTAGCGAGATGAAGACAGGAGTGCTTCCCCATCTTGGATGACCTGCACACTGTGGTGTGCAGGGTAACTCAATTTATTGTGATTGTACACTTTAAAGGGATTGTGTATCATACTTCTCATCCAATGTACTGTGCATAATTCATAAAACTAACTCAAGCTACTATTATCAAGTTAGATAAGCAACACTGTTGCTGAAACTATGAAACAGTTGAGCTTTTCTGGAGAAACATATGCTAAACTTTGTTCCCTGGTTCAAGCACATCTCTCTCTTCATGCAGTCTGACCATTTTCAAGCTGAACATCACTCCAGAGTTCACTCACTGACACACACTGCAACTTGGACATGCATATTATGCATGAGCATTCCAGTTTTACTAATTCACATTACAGAAGCTGCTTGCATATTAATATAATAGACATCTAATGGCAAACTTAGGTTAAACTGCACATTTTACACTACGGTGGAAATCCAGCTGATACAATGTTTTGCATTGCTTAGGTCAACAAAACAGACCTGGAGGTCCCAACTACTACTCACAATGCATGCTTATAAAGTCCACCTTTTAGGGACTTCCAAAATCACTGCACACCGATCAACAGCTTATTGTCAGCTCTCCTGTATGAAAAAGGAAACTGAGAAATAACAGCTAGTGATACTGCCATCTTGAATAAAATTCAGTTACTGGCTAGTAAGTACTCTGCCTGGATGCCAGCAAAGAAGAAATTTAGAGAACCTGAAAAAAAAAAAAAAAAAAAAAACAACCAGAAGAGAAAAAAATGGCTGGGAAGAATTCTGGACCTGTTCAGAAAAAAATCAGTTCAAGCCTCAGCTTTGGTACAAGAGATAGCATCCAGTAATTTGGAGGAAAAAATAAATCAAATGTATTCAGAAGTGATTAAAATAAATATAAGAGTATATCAACTCAAATAACAAAATGTTAGAAAACAGGAGAAGCTTCACCTAGTCAATCAGACAAACTAATAAAAATGCAAAAATCAGAGGTTGAAATGAAAAAAAAAAAGTTGGCCGAGTATAAGACTTTTCAAGGACAGCTGGTACCAAAAAGTGGTAGAATTACAAGACAGGGTACCCAGAGAAAACCTGAGATTTTCTGCTGTACCAGAGAAACTGGAAGGAGCAGACTGTACTAATTTTATGAAAGTACAAATAAGCAACTGGGCTAGTGACTGACATTCCACAGCATAACAAGAGAAGAAAAACTGTGCAAAAGGAAGTTTAATGTTAATAAGCTGTGATGTTGCACTACTAGGGTTGGGAGTGGTGTATGACAGTGCAGTGATTATATTATATATAGAATTAAGATATTTCCTCTTATTTTTACAAGGGTCAATGTCTAAATTAAAACCCTTAGCTTAAAAGCTATACTTAAGTAATTTTGAGAGCAAGTAGGCTTGAAAAATAAGACAAAATGATGAAGGCAATGAAAACTGCTAAGTTTCTTACATCTGCAAAAATATTATCTTTTTTTTCCATTAGCAAATGTTCACAAGGACTCAAGATGTCTGCAGCTGAAGACAGCCGCACATTCTGCACTGGATGAAATTTACAAAGATTCATTGCTGACTACTTTTACATACAGATCCACTGTCTGCAGGTGCAGTCAACTAACCTTGAGAGTTCAGAGCATTCTTTGCTAACCAAAATGCAAAATGTAAAAGGTATAATGGCAAGCAGTTCAGTGAAAAATAAAGTTTGAAATTATGGAAAATGAGTAAGAGAAACAGCCTTTTGAGCAGCCCTAATACTTTAATGCGTTTAATAAAACAGTTTACAATTTAATTATATTTAAATATAGCTAGTGGACTTTTTCTTAGGGCTAAAACACAAACTGTTTTTTCACATCTGGAAGGGAAAAGAGATAAGAAAACAACAGACAGCATTCAGTGTGAGAACATATGATGTAGCATGAGCTTTAACATTACTTTAGGTTAGGTAACGCATGTGGTAGGGACTATCAGTTTGAGGCAATTGTTCCTGTCTGGAGGGAAAAATTTAATTTTTGAAGATGTACACTGTTTTGTGGGTTGTTTCTAAGTTAACAAAGGGGTGGAGGTGTTCTAAAAATGTACTTTGTTTATAAAAACCCTCAAACAGATAACCAAGTGTCTTGAAAAACATGACAGATTCAACTAGACATGAGGAGAAACGTACAGTTGTATAAGTAAATTTGCCATAACAGCAGATCTGCAAATGATCACTGCTGAAATAGCATTAGCTACATGGCGAATATCCTGCCAAAAATAAAACAGCCAGACAGCTTCCAAAGCTTCAGGGCACCTTCCATGCACCCAAACTGTCGGGTAGCTTGAGTTGAGCTAACTAAAAGACAAATTTGGGTGCCAAGCCCTTCAGAGCTTTCCTGCCAAAGGGGGGGGGGGCAGCACATTGAAAGGGCACTGCGTGCAACAACAAAAAGTAAATGTCCAGACACTAGTATAAAAACAACATTAAAAAAACAAGGGGGTGGAGAGAGGGAATGGCTACTGCCGCAGTGATCATTTGAACATGTACTGTTATGTTAAGGTTACTCACACAAAGTACAGTTTTGTACCTACCATAAATGCAGATGTTCCAGTGTTCACACTGCTGCAGTCATCACACTTGGGTTATCCTGCCGTCAGGCGGTCCCGCAGTCGGCCAGAGTTCCAACGTCTTGGTCCGGCATCGGTTGCTGTCGCTTCTTCCCTGACGTCAGTGCGCCAGGGGTATACAAGATGCATCCGACTCCATTTTCTTCAGTTTTTCTTGCCCCAGATGTCAGTTTCCCCCAAGCAGGTAGGCAATACATATAAAATAAAAACAATACCTTCAGTCACAAGCAAATACACCACAAAGGTTGTATAGGACAGAAAAGGTACAGATAAGGCCAGCTAGTTCAGAGGGGTTGGAGGGAGGGTAACCTGGACTGCAGCAGTGTGAACACTCGAACATCTACATTTATGGTAGGTACAAAACTGTACTATGTTCATTGTGTTACACTGCTGCAGCCATCACACTTGGGTAGAATACCAAAGCTAAGGTTGGGTGGCTGGTCTATAAAAAAAGAGTTAGGATTGGCTATGAGACCCTGCAGAACTGCAGTGGCAAATCCTGCTCTGGATATAGAGTAAAGAGGCACGTGGTAATGCTTGGTAAAGGTGTGCACTGAACTCCAAGTTGCAGCCTCCAAAATTTCCTTGGTAGGTACTCCTCTGAGAAAGGCCGCTGAAGTGGCTGTAGCCCTGATGGAATGTGGCCTAATGCTATTTGGGACGGATTTCCCATGCTGTGTATAGCAGTAACGAATACAGTGTCCTATCCATTTGGATATAGTCTGCTTTGAGATAGCCTTGCCATATGATCCTGCAGCATACGCTACAAACAGTTGCTCCGTTTTCCCGATAGCTTTTGTTTTGTCCAATTAGAAGTGTAGCTGCCTGTGTATGTCCAAAGAATGCAGAAGTTTCTCCCCTTTAGTCTGGGGGTTTGGATAAAAAGTTGGCAAATGGATGGTTTGGTTAAGAGCCACACTAGATACCACCTTTGGCATAAAGGTAGGGTTTGTCCTTAAAGAAACCCTGTCCTGATGAAAAATTATAAAAGGTTCCACTGCCATTAATGCCTGTAGCTCTGAGACTCTTTGTGCTGAAGTTACTGCCAGAAGCAGAGCTGTTTTCCATGATAAAAATTTTAGATTGGCTGTATTGGCTGGCTCAAAAGGTGGCAGGGTCAGTTTTTCCAAAACAAAATTGAGGTCCCAAGTTGGTGTTGGTGCTCTCCGGGGTGGTCTTGTGTTTTTAGCCCCTCTGAGGTACTGCTTTAGCAAGGGATGAGAGAATAAAGGAGGATCCGTGTTGTAATGTGCTGAAATGGCAGAGGCGTGGATCTTAATTGATGAGAAGGATAGGCCTCTGTCCAGCATCTCAGTTAAGTATTGTAAAATCTGAGGAATGTTTGGAACAAGAGGGTCAAGGCTTTCAGCCTGGTTCCAGGAGCAGAATCTCTTCCATTTTTCTGAGTAGGCTTTCCTGGTACTAGGCCTCCTGGCCTCCAAAATGGCATCCATAACCGCTTTAGAGAGAGGTGCTGTCTGTTTGACTAATAAATCTGCCATGCAGCCAGGTTTAGGGTTTTGATCAGGATCATCTGTGGTTTCTCTTGTCTGGCTTTTAGGAGTACCTTTGAAAGGAGAGGCAGAGGCGGGAAGGCATAAACTTTTAGGTTTTTCCAGCTGAACAAAAGAGCATCCACTTTCCATGCTTGTTTGTGATACGTCCTTGTGCAGAATTTTTGTAGTTGGCAATTTAGTGGGGAGACAAAAAGATCTATGTCTGGGCATCCCCATTTTTGCATTACAATGCTGAAGATTTGTGGATTCAATTTCCATTTGTGAGGGTCCATGATATTTCTGCTTAGATCGTCTGCCAGAGTATTTTTCTTTCCTGGCAGGAATTGTGCTTGCAGGTGAACTTGTTACATTAGAGCTGTGTTCCACAAGGTCATGGCTTGCCTGCATAGGGGGTAAGAATGAGTGCCCCCTTGCTTGTTTATGTACCACATTACTGTGGTGTTGTCTGTCTTTAATAATAATTGTCCTGGATGCAGAAGGTCCTTGAAAGCTGTTAGGGCATTTTGAACAGCCAACATCTCTTTTTGATTGATGTGAAGATGCATCTGGTCTGTGGTCCATTTGCCCTGAATGCATTTTCCTGCCATGTGTGCTCCCCCAGGCGTAATCCGAAGCATCTGTTGTTAGAGTCTGCCTGGCTGTCGGTAGGGTGAAAGGCTGACCCTTGTTTAGGTGACATGCCTGTGCCCACTATCGAAACTCCTGTTGTAGGCAGGGAATCATTGGTATTACTGCTTCTAAACTGTGAGAGTGTGGAGTCCAAACACTTTTTAGGTACCATTGTAGTTTCCTCATATGCAGTCTGGCATATGGTATTAGTAGTATGCAGGATGCCATGAATCCCAGGGCCTGCAGAATTTTTCTTGCAGGGAGATGGGACTTTTTTGCCAGTAATTGAAAATATTGAGTTAGTTGAACCTGTTTGTCTGGTGTGAGGTAATCCATCTGGGCCGTTGTATTTAAGCTGGCACCCAGGAATATAATCTGTTGTGAGGGCACTAGTTTTGACTTCTTTTTGTTTACTGTGTACCCTAGAGAAGTTAGCAACCTTTTTACAAACGCCAGATGCTGTAGAAGAATGTCCTTTGTCTCTGCTTGAATGAGGCAGTCGTCCAGGTATGGACATATTTGAATTCCTTTTTGTCTGCAAAAAGCAATTACTGGTGCCAGGCACTTTGTGAAGACCCTGGGCGCAGTAGACAAGCCAAAGGGCAGTGCAGAGAATTGGTAGTGCATTGTACCAGCTTTGAATCTGAGGTATCTTCTGCAATTTTGTCTGACAGGGACATGCAGGTATGCCTCTTTGAGGTCCAGAGTAACAAGCCAAGCGTTCTTGCCCAGCATGGGTTGAAGCTGCTAAAATGTCAACATTCTGAATTTCGGAATATCCAGGTAAGTATTTAGAATTGAAAGGTCTAGTATGGGCCTCCAGGCCTTGCCCTTTCTGGGGACCAGGAAGAGTATTGAGTAAAATCCTTGTCCTTGTTCCTGCTGTGGTACTTTTTGAATAGCTCTCATGTCCATGAGGGCTGAAATTTGTTTTTGTGCCTCTGCCCATTGATTTGGTGGCAGGTCTGGCATTCCTTTTAGCCTTGGTAAAGAATGAAAGTGGAACCTGTAACCTTGAGACACAATATTTAGAACCCATTTGCCTTGGGTGATTATTTGCCAGTTTTGAGAAAAAAGTGCTAGTTTTCCCCCCAAGGGGGCTTCCAAAAGGGAAGTGCTTGGCATACGAAAGGGAAAGTCATTGTGACTGTTTCCTGTAAGGTTGAGACTTGTCCTCACCTCCTTTTGGGGTTGAGGTGCCCCACTGTTGTCGTCTGTTTGAGCCTTGGGGTTGAGATCTGACTCTTGGGCGTCTGTATCTGCCTCTCTGTGGTCTGTCTGACACTGGTAAGGACCAATTTTTTGTAGGCCAATTTCTGCTAAATCGAGGTGGCTGTACCTGTAAGAAATCCTTGACTGTTTGCATAGATTTAGCTTTAGCCTCCATTTTCTTTAACACTTCTTCTGCCTTAACACCAAACAAGGTATCATGCTGTAAAGGAGCATCCAATAATTTTGCCTTAACATGATCAGGTAAATTCTGTTCTTTTAACCAAGCATGCCTTCAAATCACTGAACCTGTAACTGCGGCTCTACAAGAGGCCTCTAGAGAATCAAAACCACACTGCAGAGTATGTTTTCCCACCTGTTCAACTGCATGCAATAAATCCTGCATTTCTTTACAATCAGGAGCTTCTGAGCTTGCATGCATTTTCTGTTTTAATTGAGCCATTAAATATTGTTGGTACTTAAGCATGTGAAATTGGCAATTTAAAGCTCTTACTGCTAAAGTTGCAGAAGTGTATACTTTCTTCCCCCATCTATCCAAAGCTCTGGAATCTCTGTCAGTGGGTACTGGATTTTTTGCAATGGAAGCCTTAACCCCTTTTGGACCCTGGGAAATAGTTTCTGGATCAGCAGAAGGGTTTTTATAAACTTGTGAGAGTCAGGGACTCTGTAGTACCTATCTGGCTTGGCTGGTGCAGGAGGCAAGGAATCGGGAGATGAGCTGGATTCAGATCATCCACAATATCTAGCACAGGCGGAATAGCCAGGGGCCTGTGCTGAGGCAATAAAAGGAAATCTCTGAGCCTTTTCTTAGATTCTGAGTAATCCTGACTTTCCCAATGGAAATGCTCCCTCATGGTATGTAAAGTTTCCCCAAAAGAATAATCCTCAGGAGGAGAGGCTGAAGGGATGGATTCTTCAGCATCAGAGTCCTCATAGGGGGGTAGAGTGTAGCTCTGGTCTGAAGAGGAATCAGAGGAAATGGAAACCTGATCAGAGGAATCGTAGTCTGTATCCTGCCTAGGCCTTTTCTCAGGAGGGGGATGGGAACCCCTGATTAGAGTAATGAGGTCTTCGGCCATTTTAAGCATCTGTTTCTTAGGCATGGAGGCTTGTCCAGGAGAATGCTGTACTTGTTTCTTTGTCTTTAGTGGTACTTTTGTCTTGGCTGTAGTTTTAATGGTGAGCTGTGCAGGTCTGAAAACACCCTCAGAAGCCGATGCCTCCTCAGCGGCTCAGGACCCATCTGAAGGATTAGTTTCTGTAGACCCAATACCTTGAGTTTCCAGAGGCCTAGTTGCCTCTACGTGGGAGTCGGAGGCGGCCTGTGACTCTGAGGTAGTGGGTGTCAGGGGCTGCGAAAGCGCCTCACTGAGAACCGGCGAACTGGCGACTGGCCAGAAGAGCCTTTGTTGTCGGTTTTGGACCTCGGATGTCTGTCTTTATCCTTGTACTTGCATTTTTCGGTATTGCGGTCGTCGGTTGATCCGACGGCATAGTATACTTGAACCTTCAGCCAAAGTAGTGCAAAGCAAAATCAAAACGTCTTTTAATAGTACGTTTGTTAAATCTAGCACAAAACCGACAACTAGTGACGTCGTGATCAGGGCCTAGGCATGGAATATAGTAAGAGTGGAAGTCCTTATAAAGTATTTGCTTTCCACAAGAAATACAATTATTAACTTTTTCTGACATCAGTCTGAGGCAAGAAAAAAGTTTCCCCAATGGGGTACTTAGCTTTATTGAAGACTTCGGATCTGAAATTCGACTTCAAAAATCTCAGGAGTCTGCCGACTAGCACTTGCGAACTGCTTCTGCTTCGGGCACCGCACAGCAAGAAAGACTGAAGAAAATGGCATTGGATGCATCTTATATACCCCTGGCGCACTGACATCAGGGAAGAAGTGACAGCAACCGACACTGGACCAAGACTTTGGAACTCTGGCCAACTGCGGGACCGCCTGATGGCAGGATAACCCAAGTGTGATGACTGCAGCAGTGTAACACGATGAACATCTGTGCTTCGTTCATCATACTGATCACTACTGTAGTAGCCTTAGTTACATAAGAAGACTACCCCAGCTAACTAGATTTCAGAGGTGGAAGCAGAGGACTCCAAGACCCCCTGGACAACTGTCTTAGCAAAGCCTGACCTGGACCTAGAGAAGAAATCAAGCTTATAGTGCTTTGTAAAAGTAAGTGCAAATGACTAAACATCAGCTTCTAGAATTCTTCTAGAATCCAACCCTTTCCAAAAAGCTAGAGATGAAGCCAAGACCCCGACGTACTGGGCTTTGTCCTTGTCTGGAACAGTTTGGATATGGTGAGTTTAACAAAAGGTAGCCTTAGACAACCATTTGAAAATGGTCTGTTTTGACACAGGTTTTCCCTTCTTACTATCACAAGAAATGAACTGATCCAAAGATATGAAAGATTTAGTTCTGTCGAGATAGTGCTAGAGTTGCCTGTGCACATTCAAGGTATGCAGTATCCTTTATCCCTCATTTTTCAATTCAGAAAATAAAAACAGGAAGATGGACAGTTTGTTTTAAAGTAAACCTGGACATCACTTTAGGTATAAAAGAATGATTAGTTCTCAAAGAAACCCTGTCTCTGTGGAAAATGAGATAGGGTTGACTCACCATAAGAGCCTGCAACTCAAAACTGCTCTTGCATAGGTCAGAGCAATCAGTAAAACTGTTTTCTATGGTAAGAACATCAAGTCAACCAGATTAGATCATTTAGATGGACCACGTGTTAGCTTCATTACATAAAATTAAGATCCCAAGGAGAGGCCAATGGTTTACTTGCAGGCCTCTTGTGCAAAACCTCTTTTAAAAACATTCTGACATGAGACTGCATGGAAAGATGAGGATCCATGAGCAGTCATGATGAAATTGTCGAAAAATGAACTCTGACAGAAGAATAAGAAAGGCCATAGGGTAATGGCTCACACAAACATTGTAAAATCAGAAAATAGCTAGCCCTTAATGGATGCTGGTTATGTTATTTGCATCAACTAGAAAATGTTTTCCATTTGCAAATATATGATTTTTTACTACCAGGCTTCCTTGCCTCCCTGCTGCACATTCAAAGTAAAGTGCCACCTAAAGGAATTAAGACCCTATCATCCAGGCAGTCAACTGCCTGTTCTTGTAACAGTAGATCCAGTGTGTGAGGAAGCTTGTGATAAATATCTTTTGCCATTTCGACAGAAGGGAGAACTGCAGTTGCCTGGGCCAGAAGGGAGTTGCCACAATGATCTTAGGAGATTCCCTTTTAATCTCTCAAGTACCATGGATATTAGTGGAAAGGGTGGAAAAACATACAGGAGCATTTCTGACCAAAGAAAAGAAAAGCCCTTTGTCCTCCAGCCCTTCTTGCATGGAGTTCTGGAACAGAATTTTGCCAGTTGATTGTTCACATTGAAGGCAAACAGGTCTCTTGAACAGTAATTCAGACCTGTTGGGGTGTCCTTGGTTTTGGGAGGGTTGAAACTTATTTTTGGAACCCCACTACCATTTCTTCTTAAACATCTGTTTAGCTGCACCTTGTTGAAAATGTGTATTCTGCCTTTTGTCACAACTGGATGAGGAGTTAAAGAATTCCTTAGAAAATGTGGAAAAGGAGGGCTAAAAAATTGCCAGAGATTCCATGAATCAGCCTACCCCTTTCATCACACGTTCTGACCACCTCTGCAGTATATGGGCCAAAAACTAAATTTCTATCTAAAGGAGAATTTAAAATCTCTTTTTAACATTATCTGGAGGTTATGGGAATGCAGCCATGCAAGAATCCTCAAAACAGAACCAAAGGCCACACACACTGTAAACAATAAGTAGCGTCTGACTCAACACAAGTAACTTTTTAAAGCAGATTTTTCCCTCATAAGAAGAAACTGCAGACAAAACATTCCTTATAATTTCATAGATGGTCAAATCCATCTTTAACATATGAGCCTGCTGATTCAAAATGTTGAAAACTCAAAGTTGCAGAAATAGGTATACACCTTTTTCCCCATACTTATCCATACTTTTCCCAGCCTTAGCAGAAAGAGTAGGATTGGAATTGCTGTCTCTTCTTCCGTGATGTCAGGTCGTCAGGGGTATAAAACATGCAGCTGATGCCATTACATCAGTTTTTCTTGCCCCAGAAGTCAGGTACCTCCTTAATGGGAAGCAATAATATATATATATACATATATATACATATATATACATATATATATATATATATATATATATATATATATATATATATATATATACATATATATATATATATATATATATATATATATATATATATATATATATATATATATATATATATATATATATATATATATATATATATATTATTGCTTCCCATATATATACACACACACACACACACACACGAGGATATACCTCCAATAAAAAAGCAAATACACCAGTCAGGGGGATGGAGGGAGGGGTAACCAGGACTGCAACAGTGAAAACACTCGAACATCTACATTTATGGTAAGTGTACACAACTATACTATGTTCTTCATGTTTCACTGTTGCAGTCATCACATTTGGGTAGATTCCCAAAGCTAAGGATGGGAGGAGGAATTTAGATAGCATTAGGACCAGCTATAAAACCCTGCAAGACTGCAGTGGCAAAGCCAGCCCTGGATTTACAGAAAATTGGCAAATGGTAATGCCTGGTGAAAGCATGTACAGAACTCCAGGTAGCAGCTTCTAGGATGTCCCTGGTAGGGACACCTCTGAGAAAGGCTGTAGAGGTAGATGCAGCCCTGGTTGAATGGGGTCTGATCCCCTGTAGGATAGGTTTTACATGGTGCTTATAGCAAAAATGAATGCAATGGCCTATCCATTTATAAATGGTTTGCTTTGAAATAGCCTTCCCCTCTGCCCCTGCAGCAAATGCAACCAGCAATTGTTCAGATATCCTTTGAGGTTTAGTCCTGTCCAAGTAGAATCTAAGTTGTCCGTGCACACCTAAGGAGTGCAGTATCCATTCCCCTTTGTCCTGTGGATTAGGAAAGAAGGTTGGCAAATGAATGGACTGATTAAGACCCACACTGGATACCACCTTGGGCATGAAGGAGGGATTGGTTCTGAGGGACACCCGGTCTGCATGAAAGATGATGAAAGGCTCCACTGCCATAAGGGCCTGTAATTCAGATACCCTTCTTGCTGAAGTGATTGCTAAAAGGAAGGCTATTTTCCAAGAAAGGAATTTTAAATGTGCACTAGCAGCAGGCTCAAAAGGAGGAAGAGTGAGTTTCTCCAATACAAAGTTAAGGTTCCAGGCTGGAGTTGGAGCTCTCCTGGGTGATCTTAAATTTCTGGCCCCCTGAGGAACTGCTTGAGCAGTGTTTGAGAGAAGAGGGGAGGTTCTGTGTTACAATGAGCTGAAACGGCCAAAGCGTGAATTTTGATGGAGGAAAAAGAAAGGCCCTTGTGAAGCATCTCAGTTAAGTATTGTAAAATCTGAGGTAAGTTGGGTGCTGCTGTGCTCATCCCTTGAGACTGGTTCCAGGCACAGAATCTTTTCCATTTTTCAGCATAAGATTTTCTAGTACTAGGCCTCCTTGCCTCCAAAATTATATCCATCACTGGTTTACTGAGGGATGGTAAAAGAGAGGTTAGGTAATTAGCCAGGCTGCTAGGTTCAGGGTTTGAAGCTGAGGGTGCAGAATCTGGTTCTCCTGCTGAGACAACAGGGTAGGGGTCTGAGGCAGGTGCCAAGGGGCTATCAGTGACACACTGCGCAACAGGGGGTACACCAGTGTTGGCGTGGCCAGTTTGGTGCAATCAATATCATCCTTGGTTTGTCCCATTTGATCTTTAGTAGTACTTTGGAAAGGAGAGGCAGAGGAGAAAAGGCATAAAGTGATAGGTTTTTCCAGCTGAAGGATAAATCATCCACTCTCCAAGCTTGTTTGTGGGGAGTCCCTCTGCAAAATTTGTTCAATTGGTAGTTCTGGGGGGAGGCAAACAGGTCTATATCTGGGCTCCCCATTTGTCAACATGTTGAAAATCCTTGGTTCCGGTTTCCACTCACGTGGGTCCATGAGGATTCTGCTTAATCCGTCTGCCAGTGTATTTAGTTTTCCTGGCAGGAACTTAGCTTGTAGATGCACTTGGCAGCTCAAGGCTGTGTTCCATAATGTCATGGCTAGTCTGCAGAGGGGGTAAGAATGGGTACCCCCCCCCCTGCTTGTTTATGTACCACATAACAGTGGTGCTGTCCGTCTTTACCATTAATTGTCCTGGAAGAATGCGGTCCTGGAAGGCTGTCAGAGCATTCTGTATAGCTAACATTTCTTTTTGACTGATATACAGGTGCATTTGACTTGGGTTCCATTTGCCCTGAATGCACTTCCCTGCCAGGTGCACCCCCCCATGCATAGTCTGATGCGCCTGTTTTTAGGGTTTAGGTGGCAGAGGGTAGACTGAATGGTAGTCCCTTGTTTTGGTGGCAGGCCTCTGCCCACTAAAGGAACTCTAGGAGTAGGCAAGGTATGATAGGAATCATTGCTTCTAGATCCTGAGAATGTTGACACCATAGGCTTTTTAGATACCATTGTAGTTTCCTCATATGCAGTCTTGCATATGGAATTAGAAGAATGCAGGAGGCCACAACCCCCAAGGCTTGCAGTATTTGCCTTGCAGACATCGGGGTATTCGTGGCCACTAGTTTGAGGTAGGTTGTCAAATGAATTTGTTTCTCTGGTGTGAGGAAAGCCATCTGGAAGTTGTATTCAAGCTTACTCACAGGAATATAATTTGCTGACAGGGTACCAGGTATGATTTCTTTTTGTTTATGATATACCCCAAAAAAGTCAGCACCCTTTGTACAAATGCCAGATGATTCAAAAGTATGTTCTGGCTTTCTGCCTGAATTTTGCCTGAAGTTTGATGTCTGTCTAAAGAAGTTCAGTTTTTTTGAACAAAAAGTGGATGTTAATAAAACACTTAACATTGGACTTTTTGCTGCTGGTTCTGCTGACGTGGATTTTGTTTTATCTATTTCAGTTTGTTTTAATTTTTCTGTTGTTTCTGCCTGAATTGGACAATCGTCCAGGTATGGGTATATCTGAATATTTCTTTGCCTGCAAAATGCAATGACTGGAGCTAGACACTTTGTGAATACCCTGGGCAGTAGATAAGCCAAAGTGCAGTGCAGAGAACTGATGGTGCTTGTAGCCTGCTTTGAAGCGTAGGCATCTTCTGCAAGATTCCCCGATTGGGATTTGCAGATATGCTTCCTTTAAATCGAGTGCTGCCAACCAGGCATTTTTGCCTAGCATATGAAGCAACTGGTGAAGAGTCAGCATCTTAAATTTTGGAATCACCAAAAAGGTGTTTAGAGTAGACAGGTCCAGGATAGGACACCATGAATTGTCTTTTCTAGGTACTAGGAAAAGTCTTGAGTAGAAACCTTGTCCCTTTTCCTCTTCTGGTACGGTCTGAATAGCCTTTATGCTTAAAAGAGAGAGAGAGAGAGAGAGCACTTGCTTTTGAGCCTTTGCCCACTGATTTGGGGTAGATCTGACCAACCGTTTGGGGTTGGTAACGTGTGGAAGTGAAATCTGTATCCTTGGGACACTATATTTAAAACCCATTTGTCCTGGGTAATGAGTTCCCAGTTTTTTTGCATGTAGAGCAATCTTTCCCCCCAAAGGGGCAGTCAGTTGAGAAGTGCTTGGAAGATTTAAAGTGAAGTCATTGAGACAGTTTACCATGGGGGGGGAGTTTTACTACTCCCAGATTTGGAAGTGGGGGCCCCCACTGCTTAGTCCTGTGCGTACCCCGGGAATGAAGCCTGGGTATTCTGCTGGATCTGGGTCTGGACTGAGAAGGCCTGGAAGAGGCAGGAAAGGACCAATTCTTAGAAGACCAATGGCTACTAAATCTTGGAGGCTGTACTTGTAAGAAATCTTTAACAATTTGCATAGATTTAGCTTTTTCCTCCATCTTTTTAAGAACTTCTTCTGTCTTATTGCCAAACAGGCGGTCCTGATTTAAGGGAGCATCCAGTAATTTAGCTTCAACATGATCTGGCAAGGATTGCTCCTTAAGCCAAGCATGCCTTCTAAGTACAGACCCAGTGACAGCAGCCCTGCAAGATGCCTCTAGTGAATCAAAACCACATTGCAAATTATGTTTTCCAACTTGTTCAGCAGAATGCATTAAATCCTGTAAATCTTTATTTCCAGCACAATTAGGAATCAACATTTTCTGCTTAAGCAATCCAATAATATGCTGCTGATACTTTAACATATGAAACTGGCAGTTTAAGGCCCTAATAGCCAAAGCTGCAGAAGTGTACACCTTCTTACACCATCTATCCAGCGCCCTGGAGTCTCTATCAGAGGGGAGAGGATTTTTGGCAGTAGTAGCTTTAATGCCCTTGGGTCCCTGTGAAATGGTCTCAGGATCCGCAGTAGGATTTTTAAAAAGGAACTTGTAAGAGTCAGGAACCCTGTAATATCTATCAGGTTTTCTGGGAGCAGGAGGTAAAGAGTCAGGGGCCAGGCTAGATTCCGAAAAGACATCAACAACAATGTCTAGTACAGGAGGGATAGCTAAAGGCCTGTGCTGGGGCAGGAGTAAGAAATCCCTAAGCCTCTTTTTGGAATCAGAGAAATCCTGACTTTCCCAATGAAAATGCTCCCTAAGAGTATGCAAGGTTTCACCAAAAGAGAAATCCTCTGGGGGGGGCGGCAGAAGGAATAGAGTCCTCAGCAGAAGAATCCTCATAGGTAGATAACGGTAAGTCCTGGTCATCAGAGGAAACAGAAATTTCAGAATCCTAGTCAGAAGTATCATAAACAAACTCAGTCCTAGGTCTCTTAGGACGGGAAGGTTGGTTTCCCCTGATTAAAGCAACAAGGTCTTCAGCCATTCTTCTCATTTGTTTTTTATGCATAGAGGCCTGACCGCGCGGTCTGGGCATCAGTTTTCTAGGCATGGTTCGAGGTTTTAGGCCTTGAAGAAGAAGATGGCGTCAGTTTAATATGCAAGTCAGTAGGCTTGAATAACACCCTCAGAAGCCGGTGGCTGCACAGCGGCTCCGGGCCCATCCAAGGTAGAGACATCCGGTTCCACAGTTAAAGCATCTCACAGCATACCAGACTCCGAATGGGTCTCAGTAGAGGCCTGTGAATCTGAAGTAACGGGTATCAGGGGCCACGAAAGCGCCTCACTGAGTACCGGCGAACTGGCAACTGGGGGCGGCAGCTTTGGACCTAGGCGGCCACTCTTTGTCTTTATCTTTACGTTTTTTCTAAATATCGGTAGTCAGATGGCTTACCGAAGACATATCTGGATAATTGAACAGAGTACCAAAATATTTAGAAGCAAAAATATACCGATGATGGATAGTTTATGGTTTAAATAAGGCACAAAACCGACAGCGAGGTACGTCGTGGTCAGGGCCTAGGCAAGGAATATAGTACTAATGAAAATCTTTATGAGGTATTTGTTTTCCACAAGAAATGCAATTATTTACTTTTATTGACATTGGTTTAGAGCAAGAAAAAGTTTCCCCAATGGGGTACTTAGCTTTTAGTTGGAAGACTTCAGTTCTGAAACTCGAAAATGAAAATTTCAGGAGTCGGCCGACTGGCACATGAGAACTGCTTCTGCTTCGGGTACCGCACAGCAAGAAAGATCGATGTAATGGCATCGACTGCATGTTTTATACCCCTGACGATCTGACATCACAGAAGAAGAGAAAGCAACCGATGCAGGACCCAAGACTTTGTTAATCAGACTGACTGAGGGCTACTGCAAGCAGATAACCCAAATGTGATGACTGCAACAGTGAAACACGAAGAAGATCCTCAGTGTTCTCCCACTGGAAACACTGGCACATTCTAGGAATAATCTCAGAGACAGAGAAACCTCCCACAGAAAGAATCAGAAACTGAGCTCTCCTCAGAGTCTGAATCAGAAAGTTGGTGAGAAAAGCCTGCAACTGCCCCTTCATCTTCTTTTTCATATTCAGAGTGGAGGTATCTATCTTTCTTTTACCAGAAACTACTTTCCAAGGATCAAAAGCCTGAATTAAACTCTGAGCCAGACTCAGTAAACTACTTCTGTCAAAGAAATCTGAGGTGTAGAACATTCTTAGTTTTTTGTTTATTTTGGCAAGAAAAATGGGGTTATCTGTGACACTATGGCAGCAGCACTTTTCGCAGAGAAGTGCACAGCATTCTGACATATAAGGAAAGCCCTCCCTGTTCCCTCTCCCAGGAACAACAAGAGTAGCTCTCCATGCCCACTGTGGGGACCTCAGCAGCTGCAGAAGGCATGGCTAACCCCTGGTCCAAAGTGGCTGTAGGAGTTACACCAGAGGGATCTGTGGTAAAAGATAAGTGGTCTGAGGTGCAACAAATGGCAACAGCTGAGTCACCCACTGCATCTGAGGCAAATTGCTAGCCTGTTGTGGTGGCAAAGTCTGTCTGCTTAACTTTTTCTTTTTGTGGCTGGAAGAAGGACCAACCATGGGACTGGTAGTCTGTTCCATGGTCAAGCCAAAAATGGTGCCCGTTTTCCAGCGAAAACAAGCAGTATATGCTGGTAAAACTACAGGTCTTTAAAAGTCATATTTTCACAGGAAAAACGTAAGAAGAAGCACTTTAAAACACTTTGCCAGCATCCCCAAAAGTAAAATATAGAAAAAATGTTTTTTCAGTTACTTTACACAACATTTTTAAACTGACAGGAAAAAAAGAGCACTCCAGTTTAAATGTACAATACACCCTTGTGACAGTCCATTATAACACAAAACTTCTAGCTTTAATAACTTTCCTGAACAGGAAAGGGATAAAACACACATAGGTTCATAGGTGTGTACTAGGCTAATGACCCTGGAGCCTTGACAAGCCTAGCCCAAAAAAATTGCCCAGGCACTGTACGACCTGATGTTAGTTCACAGTGCCCCTATCCAGTAGGGCAATTGGAATGATCCCTGGAGTGAACTCTGTTACTCATCCACTCGTCGAGATTTCTCTTGATGAGGGCCAGTGAGGTGTTCTGCTTGACATGAATGGGAAGCTTATTCCAGAGTATGGGCAGTCTTTGGGAGATGAACCTATCCCTCCAGCATGTTCTGTTAATTGTGGTAATGAGGTTGTGATCTCTGGAGCGTGTGGTGCAGGAGGATTTGAATTTCTTTAGGTGTAGCATTTCAAGTAGGGCTAGGTCAGACATGGCTTTGTAAGTCAAGCAGATATCACCTCTAAGAAGACAATAAGAGACTGAGAACAGATGAAGTTTCTTGAGTCTGCCCATGTAGGGCATGTGTTAAGGCCTAGGATCCTTTTTGTGAGATACTTTTGTGGCCTCTCCAGCTGTTGTAGGTGTCTGGTCAGGTATATACCAAATGGGGCGTCATATTCAACGATGGGTCTAATGAGGGATGATAACCTCTTTCTTCCCGGATGGGAATCCTTGGTTATAAGATGTGCCACATAGAAGGACTTTCTGACCACAGTGGCAATGTGGTGGTCGAAGGTGAGGTGGCCGTCAACCTGCGTGCCCAGATCACTTATGGCCTTCTCCAGTGTTTATTGGGCTCCCATCAAAGTGGTAATTCGTGGGAACTGAGTTTTTTCCAAAGGGGATGATAAAAAGAAGTTCTGTACCTACCATAACATTCCATGTTAGTTGTCTTCATCTTGCCTTCTTTTCTTGCTGGCTGGGATCGTAGCCAATCCTCTGCTCCAACTCGGCCATCTTCTATAGCTTGAGAGCTATTTACTGGCTTGAGGGTACCCCTTATCCCATGATGCCTTGCGATAGCTACCCAGATCTCATTTGAAATAGCTAACTCCAGACATAGCCAGAGAATAAACCTGTCCAAATAAAAAGTTGAGCATACCCATTATATTCTCTAAGTCAGTAAAGGAAAAAATCCAGAGAACACTCAGCCAATTAAATCAGAATTCCTCTCAGTCCAATAGGACAGGAGGATGGAGGGTGAGACGCAAGAAAGAAGGCGAGATGAAGACAACTAACATGGAACGTTATGGTATGTACATAACTTCTTTATGTTAAGTTGTCTATCTCGCCTTCATTCTTGCTGGTTGGGACAGCATCCCTAACACCTATAGTCCTGGGCGGCTCATTGGAACAGACTCTTCAGAACAGTGGAACCAAAGGCAGATCTGCTCCTGGAGACCATATCTAGCTTGTAATGAGAAATAAATGTATGAGGATTTGCCCACGTAGCAGCTGCACAGATAGAATCCAAGGGCAACCTAGATTGGAAGGCTACAGAGGTGGCCAAGGCCCTAGTAGACTGACCTTTCGGTTTAATAGGTAACTCTTTGTGTCTTAATTGATAAATGAAAGTAATAGTGTGAGACAACCACCTGGATAAGGTTACCTTGGAGACTGGGAGACCTTGTTTACCTAGAGCATAAGAAAGGAATAGTTGATCTGACTTCCTTATCTCCTTAGTCCTGTGCAGGTAAAAGCGCAATTATCTATGAATGTCCAGTTGGTGTAATTTGTACTCTGCCTTGTTGGTGTGGTTAGGGAAAAACACAGGAAGGTCTATATATTGGTTAAAATTATTTTCTGAGCAGACTTTCGGAAGAAATGAAGGATTAGTCCTCAGAGCAACCCTGTCCTTATGAAAAACCAAATATGGGGGACGAACACATAGTGCCTGAAGTTCAGAGACACGTCTGGCTGAAGTAATGGCTACCAGAAAAAGTGTCTTCCAAGATAGAAACTTAATAGAGCAGGACGCTGCTGGTTCAAAAGGGGGCAGAGTTAAGAAAGTTAGTACCAAATTAAGGTCCCAAGGAGAAGGGTGATCTCTCACTGGAGGCCTAAGGAGAGTGGTCCCTCTCAAAAAGGCTTTACAGAGCTTGTGAGACATAATATTTGAATTTGATAAACCAACATGAAAGTTAGAAATGGCCGCTAATTGAACCCTAAGTGTAGCAGAAGCGGACCCAGAATGAAAAAGCTGTGCTAGGAATTCCAGAATTTCATGGACTGGGGCTGAAAAGGGATCTACGTTCCTAGCCTCTTAAGTCTGCTCTTATGTAGGTGATAGATTGACAGGGCAACAAGGCAGATTTTTTGAAATTTACTGTAATGCCTAGCTGGGAGCAGATTGTGATTGTGTAGTCCCTGGCCTGTAGAAGTTGATGCCTGTGAGGAGCCAGTCGTCTAGATATGGAAACACCTGGAATCCTTGACATTTCAGGTGAGCTGTGACCACTGCCATACATTTGGTGAACAGCCCGCCCTGGGGGCTGTGGTGAGACCAAAGAGCAGAGCTCTGAACTGGTAATGACTGGCTCCCAGCCGGAAGCGAAGAAATCTCCTGGAGCGCCTCTCCATCTTGATATGGTAGTACGCGTCCTGAAGATCTATCGAGCACATCCAATTGTCCTGACCCAGAAAGAGTAGAATGGACTGTAGCGTGGCCATCCAAAACTTTGTTCTTTGGACAGACCTGTTTAGTCTGCTGAGATCCAGAACTGGTCTCCAGTCCCCTGTCTTTTTTGGTACGAAAAAGAACCTTGAGTAAGTTCCGGATCCGTGCTGGTCTGCCGGGACTTCCTGGATGACTCTTTTTTCTAGCAGTTTTGAAACTTCTATGACTGCTTGGTCCTTCAGATTGGATGGAACATCTGGAAGGGATTTCCTTGACTGAAAGGGGGGTTGACAGAAGGGAATTTTGTATCCTCTGGATATAATGGACCGTACCAATTTGTCTTGCGTTAAATTTTGCCAGGCTTTTGGGTACAGTGAAAGTCTTCCCCCGACTGCCTCCAGAGGTGAGCAGCCAGTCAACCCTTCAGGGATGCTGAAAAGGCTCATCAGAGAAAGATTCTCTGTTGCCCTGGTTCTGCGGGGTGGCGTCTGTTGTTATTGTTTCCCCCTCTGCCCCTAGAGGAAAAATCGCTACGTGTGTCAGGCAAGGTTCCTTGGGATTTTCGGAACCACATTTTGCCACTCTTCTGACCATTGGGATATGGTCTAGAAGGAGTGGAAAAATGGACTCCCACGGCAGAGAGAGTCTTGCCTTCTTGCTCAAACCTAGTCAAAGTGTCTTTCACCTGTGGTCCAAAAAGAAAGGAACCATCAAAGGGTGTGTTGGTAAATGATGCTCGAAAGGGTTCCGCAAAATTGCACAGCAGCATCCATGCATGCCTCCTAAGGGCTACACCCATACCTGCTGCTCTACTCGCACCATCGGCTGCATAGGAAATGAGCCTCATGGAGGAATTGTCTATAGAATTAAGAGTTACCAGCTGGGAAGCTACTTTAGCTTAAGCCCACTCAGCTGATGGATCTTGAAGGGTATCTCAGAGCTCTTTAAGGAGATCCCTCTGAAACCGGGTAAAATGGCATAAGTAGTTCAGTGACCTCATAGAGAAGGTTGCTGAAGCAAACATTCGCTTCCCATATCTATCCATAGTCCTAGACTCCTTGTTCGGAGGATGGACAAACGAAGAGGTCTCCGCTAACTCTTTTTTGGTGGCTGCTGCTACCACCATGACATCAACAGGGACACCTTTGGTAAGGAACTGCTCATCATGGGGTGCTGTGATGAACCTGCCAGGTCTCCTCGGAGTTGGTTCCACTGTATCCGGAGCTGACCGAGCCTTTCGAGCCACCACTGCCATAAGAGGATCGAAAGGCAGAGAAACCCAGGAAGTAGAAGGTCGGGAACCGAACGCATCCAGAAATACAGACCCATCCTCGGTATGGGCTAGAGGATTCCAGTTCCCCCTCTGCTTAAGCATTTCTAGGATGTCCAAGAAGGAAACATCTTCAGAGGGGGATCTCGGGGACCCTTCTGAATCATCTAAGTCTGTATCAGAAGTGACAGACTCAGGGGAGTCAATGTGCTTCCTCTTGCACTTCTTCTTATGAGGGGGCTCCTCTGAATGATCAGGGGAGGCCTCGGAAGAAGAGGAAACACTCAATGCGGTGTCCTGGAGCATCAATTCCCTACGTTTGGGGTCTGGAGTAGGAGCAGAGGTTGGCACAGGCACTACAAGGGAAGGAGCCGGTGGGGCCGATAGTGGAGCTGACTCAGTGGCCAGCACACTCCTAATAACATCGAAGGTGTTCCTGCCACGATGCAGAGAAAGCTCCGGTTCTGAGGAAATCGTAATCTTTCTCTGCACCGAGGGAGACGGCTCTGAGGCCGATGTAGGAGCCGAGCTCACCTGCGCCGAAGCACCGAGAGGGAGAACGGGGTCGTACAAGGGTCCGATGCCACTCGCCCCCTCGGAGCCGACAAGGGAGCTCCGGCACCCATATCCCTCGACGGATGGCACCATCGAGGGTATCGGAGCCAACGACGGAACCGAAGGAGATAGTCATTGGAGCCGACGGTTCCACTACTCGAACCCCAACGAACTCCGGCTCCGAACTCAATGGAGTCGGAGGAGGAACATCGATAGAAGTGGACGGAACCGACACCTGTTGAGGAGGGCTGGACAACATCTTGGCAAGTGCCTGCGATTTTTACAACCTACTGACCACTCTCTCCACATCGTGACCCAACAGCCTGGAGGACCGAGAGGAGTGAGAAGATCTGTGACTGCGCTCGCTCTGAAACAGGAGAGACCGAGGAGCCGAATGAATCGATTCCAAGGAAGGGGACCTTTGCCTCTTGTGGCTCTGCAACGGCTCCAAAGATCCTGATGGAGCCTATGGGGAGATACAGTCTTATCGGCACCAGCCGGAACCGAAGTATAAGGTGGAAACTGAACCAAGGACGGCTCTGAACTTGGAGCCGATGGCTTGGAAGATTTAGGGGGATTTCACAGGCTGTGTCTTGGCCGGTGAATCCTGGGGCTTTAAAAGACCCCTAAGAATAAGCTTATTCTTACACTCCTGCAGAACTCTTGGGCTAAATGCATGGCAGATAGAGCAAGAGTCCTGCAGGTGCATGGCACCTAAACAATAGATGCAAGAAGTGTGCCCATCTGTCAGAGGCATTTTCTGACAGCATGAGTCACACTTCTTGAATCTAGAAACTTTGGATTCTTTTGACATCCTGAAAAAAGAACACTAGAAATGCAACAAAAACTATCAAGCAAATACAGTCTACACAAAAAACACACTATACTAGCAGACTAACACTAAAGGGTTTTTTTTTTGTTTTTGTTTTTTTTTTTTAAATAGGAAAGCCTCTAACTTAAACAGCTATCCTAGGAAAGAAAGGTAGAAGGAGAGCCTCTAACCTAAACAACTAACCTGACAAGAAGAGGATAAGGGGGGGGGGGACTCTCTAAGTTAAACGAGTTCTACAAGGAAGGGGTAGGAAAGCTACAATAAAACACTAGCTAACAGAGAAAAAACAAGACTAAAATTTAACAATAAACTAGAAAGAGGACTATTTCTAAGGTAAGAAAGTTCTATAAAAAAACTTATAGAAGCCTGAGCCAGAAAAATCACACCTCACAGCTGAAGCGGCAAACGAGATCTGGATAGCTATCGCTAGGCATCAAGGGATAAGAGGTAGCCTTGAGCCAGTAAACAGCTCTCGAGCTATAGAAGATGGCCGAGTCAGAACAGAGGATCGGCTCTGATCCCAACCAGCAAGAACGAAGGCGAGATAGACAACTTAACATCGCATTTTTTGGCGTTAAGCCTCAGGTCATGGTTCCGATACCAGTCATTGGTCTCAGAGAGGACCTTTTGTAGGATGTCTGCATCACTTGGGAGTTGATAATGACTCAGAGTTTGCAGTCATCAGCGAACTTGGTCAGCCAAAGACCTTCTGTGTTGGCCTGGACTTCTGAGAAGTTGATGCTTGGAATCCACAACTTCCACTCTGTGGGTCCTGTCTGTGAGCCAATTTGCAACCCACCTAGTGATGTAAGGATTGATGCCTAGTTTGGTGAGTTTATCCAATACCTGAGTGGGAAATGGTATCAAAGGCCTTGGCCAGGTCGAGGTAGGCTGTATGTACTTGCCTTACCCTCATCCACAGCCTTGGTGACTGCCTCGAAGAAGTCAACCAGGTTCAGCAGGCAGGATCTCTCCTTGACAAAGCCAAACTGTGTGTGGTCAAGAGTTTGGAGATAGCCTATATCTTTACTAAGCAGATCCATGATGATGCACTCTATAGCTTTGCATACCAGACTCGTCAGGCTAATGGGACAATAGTTCCCAAAGTCTGTTGTTGCTCCCCATTTATAGAGAAGGGATGACTGTAGCAGTGCGACATTCGTTAGGGACATAGCCTGAGGTAAGGCTGTGACTGAACAGGGCACACAGATGTGGTGCCAGTTCATTTTGTAGCTCATGTAGGACTCAGCCAAGGATATTATCATGTCCCATGGACGCTGTATTCTTGGCTTTGAACAATGCAGCTTTTACCTGTGCCACAGAAATGATAGGTACCAGGCTTTCTTCTGGTATTGTGATAGGGCCCTTGGGGGAGGAAGAGAGGGGTAAAGTTGGAACTGAATCCGTCGGCCAGTACGATGGCTACATCCATTACCTCAATACAGGAGGTGCCATTGTGCAGTAACTCAGAGCAAATCTGGGTATTGCTTTTGAAGTTTTTGATATAGTTATAGAAGGCTTTGTGGTTGTTTTTGGTGTCAGCCACAGAGAATTTGATAAGGGATCTCAGCTTTTTTTGAGACTGCTAAGGGAGTTTTTTCAGTCTTGTGACTTATTTTTTTCTGCAACAGTTTCTTCCTTCTGCTGTAGAGTTTATTGATGGCTGGGGACCAACAGATTGGCTTCCATTTTTGGAGGACAGCGTCTTACTTCTGTTTGGTATGACAAGGTCCATGCATTTGTGTACATGTTTGTAGAGTGCGCTGGTGTATGATTCGGCAGTCATGCAGCTATTTTCCATTGGCATGGGTGCCGAGAAGTTAGCCACCTCTGTTTGTTAGGAGTCCAAAATTGGCTTTAGAGATGTTTTTCAGGGTGGTCACATTAGTGGGTGGGGGGTATAGGGGAGATGGAGATTTCCATGGTGATCAGTTTGTGGTCAGATTTAACCAGGGAGGAACTGACTATAGGTGTGGAGCAACAGTCTCCCATGTTGGTGATAACCAGGTTGAGGATGTGGCATCCTCTAGTGGGGGTCAGAATGAGCTGGTCCAGGGCATTGGAAATGATAAAGTCCAGAAAGTGTTGGGCCTGTATATTGGTACTTGAATAGTTTTTCCAGTTGATGGAAGGGTAGTTGAAGTCACCCAGTATGAGAGGACTTGGTTGGACCTTGATAGATTCCAGGGTGCTTAGGAACTTGGAGTGAGAGTCTAGGGACATGTTTGGGGTTCTGTAGCATGCTATGACTTGTATCGCTGTCTTACCCAGTGTTAGCTGTACCTCAAGTATCTCGGATGCATTATACTGGGCTACCTGTATAGAGGTGTGCGTATCCTTTAAGAATATGGAGACACCACCGCTTTGGAGCTTCTGGCCGTATTCTGGGGTAAAAGGTATGGAATGAGTTGTAGCCTGGGTGCACAGGGATGCTTTCTGCCTCTTTAAACCAGGTCTCCATTACAGCACAGATGTCGACATTCTCCATTTTGAGGAGAGCTTTAAGTGTGTGCATCTTGAGATTTAGACTTCTAGCACTGAGCAGCATGACTCTCAGTTACGGTGGAATTTTTGGTCTTTGGAACACTGCCTAAAAACAAAGGTACTATAGGGGTGGCAAGAGCCTTAGCCAGTACCCAGAATCCCAGGGGTGACAGATCCAGGCAGTCTCTGACAAAGCATCATGGTCAGTCGATCATGTCTTCCCAGGTAGACAGATACTGGATCCTCTAAGAATAACACCAGAAACTTAGCCAATTGTTGAAGTCAATCATTTTCTGCTCACACTGTGGTATCATTCTGGGTGACGGTAGAATATTGCTCAGGGCTAGGGTCATACCTGCCTGGGCCACATAACCTAAGAGTTCCATCACATCTCTTTTCGTATACTCCAGGGAGGTACGGTTCAGGTCATTCACACCCACATGGGCAATGACCAAGTCATATTTGTACTTGTTGTGGATATTTAGAAAATGGGAACTTCTTCCCCAAAGGGAACTTATTTCCCCAGCAAAGAAACAGCACCAAGCTGTTCCTCAGTCCTTGAAACCCTTAAAGGAGCTTACTCTTCAGTAGTGGTAAAGCTCTGAAGGGCTTGGTGTCCAAACTTGTCTTTTACTCAGCTCAGCTTGAGCTGCCCGACAGTTATGGGTGCATGGAAGGTGCTCTGAAGTTTTGGCAGCTGGCTGTCCCTTGGCAGGATATAATCCATACAACTAAGGGCTACAACAGCAATAATTAATATGATGAACATCAACTGTACAAAAGATCAGTCAAATAAACTGTGTACATGCAACACAAAAGTTGGAAATACACATTAAAAAAAAAAAAAAACTGACATGTACATGTGGAAACAATAGCTTTTTATTATAATGGCTACACTAGCCATACTATCATGGAATATAAATGGTCTTACAGGTATAGACAAAAATGAAGGGAGTATTGAATTATGTAGAGTACAAATACCAATGCTGTAGGAGACACAATGAAAAGTAATTAGCATGTGAAATTGACAAACGATTTCAGGATGGATATTCAGCAAAATATCATGGACAAATGTAAATTTAAAGTGCATTTAATGCATATCAGCATGTCAAATGGCATCAGAAATACTTGGTCTAAGGGTCTAAACCTCTTCTACAAAGCACAGGTGCAGCTCACAGAGGCTAAAGCTGCTCTGGAATACTTTCCTCATCCACATAAAACAAAGTTCATCTCTGTTGACATGATTTTCAGTGAGGATGTATTGAGGGACCTAGAAAGGAAAAAATATAACAAAAGAGGGTAGGTTTCTTAAGAAATTTAAGAAAATGTTTTGTATGGAAGATGTGAATTCAGCAATAAGAACTTGGACAGTATTTACATATTATTCCCCAAGGTACAACTGGGGCTAGACTAGACAGAAATTATATTTCACAGAAGCGTATGCATTTACTTGAAAATGTTGACAAACAGCCAGTAACTACTTCAGATCATGCACCAATAATAACCAAGATAAAAATACAGGGTATTGACGTAAAAATGAGACAATGGTGTTTTCCCACCTACTTGTTAAAAAAATTTAAGAAATAGGTACTAGAAATTATGAGTTATTAGGGAAGATAGAAATATCTTCAGAAATTAATTTTATCCAACTCACTAGCTACAGAGTTTAAAATCAGGGTACAAATAAAACCAAAAGAGGTATGGTTTACAAGTAACAGAACTTACTTAGAGGGGCTAACAAAGGTTAAAGTACTGCAGAATAAGAGGAATCTCACAAAGTAGGAAAAGGCAAAAATGCAGAGTACTAAAGAGAAAAGCAGGAAGTATCTGGACAACATACATGAATTTGGAAAGATTTCTGTTAAGCAACTATTTTTATAATAACTCTAGAATGCAAAAACTTCTAGCACAACAACTTAAGCAACAAAAAGTAGAAAGGGTTAACACCAAACTCAGGTTCATAGGATGATACTAGGCTATTGGCACCATGGCCCTTCTAAGCCTAGCCAAGAATTTCGCCCATGTTCTGTCAAAGTCAGCACCTGTTTCCCCTGTCCAGCAAGGTCACAGGTGGGATCCCAGGGGTATATTTTCGGTTTCCCATCAAGTCGTCCAGGTTCCTCTTAAAGAGGGCTAGAGAGGTACTCTGCTTGACATGGACAGGGAGTCTATTCCATAGATGGGGAGTCTTTGGGACACAAATCTATCCTGCCAACAAGTTCTAATAATGTCACAGACCAGGTTAAGGCCTTGCTTGCAGGTTGCGCAAGTGGAGTTTGTCTTACGGATATGCAGCAACTCCATCAAGACTGGGTCTGAAATGGCCTTGTATGCCAGACAAAAATCACCTCTGAGCAGTCTGTAGGAGACTGAGTAGGGTGACAGGGCTTTTCTTATCTGTATAGGATAGGTGTTTGAGACCCTGGATTTTCCTGGTCAGGAACCTCTGTGGTCTCTCCAACTCTTGCATATGCTTGGCAAGGTACATGCCAAAGGAGGCCTTGCACTCGATAATGGGTCTGATAAGGGAGGAGTACAGGGATGTTATGACCTCCTTGTTCCTGGATGAAATACCTTTATTTATGAGGTGGGCCATGTAGAAAGACTTCCAAACAACGGAAGTAATATGATGGATAAAAGTTAAGTTGCTATCAACCTGGGTCCCCAAGTCCCTCACAACTGATTGCAAACTTAGTATGTTGTTATTAATGTGATAATTAGTGGGGATGACATTTTCCCCAAAGGGGATAATGATGCATTTCTTGGCATTCAGTTTGAGGCCACGTTTCTGGCACAAGTCATTAGCTTGGGTAAGGCCCTCTTGGAGGATGTTCACATCACTAGGGGAATTTAAGACCGCACCCAGCTTGCAGTCATCTGCAAACCTGGTCAGCCAAAGACCACTGGTTTGGGCTTGCACCTCAGAAAAGTATATCCCAAACAGTAGAGGCCCCAAGACCGATGCTTGGGGTACACCGCTCATTATGGGTCTACTACTAGAGGTGGCTTCCCCTACTTTGACTGAGTGGGTTCTATCAGTGAGCCAGTTAGCTATCCATCTGGTAACATATGGGGTTGATGCCTAGCTGGGAGAGTTTATCTATTATGTCCAAGTGGGGAATAGCTTCAAAGGCTTTGGCTAGGTCAAGGTAGGCAGTGTGCACAGTCTTCCCCTTACAACAAAAAAAAATAACCAAAGATCCTGTAGAGATGTTACAGATGTTATGGAAATTTTGTGAAAATGTGTATGAAGCAGAAACATGTGTAAATAAAGAAAGAGTACAGGTGGAAATATTTAAGGAAAACTTAATTATGCCAGGGCTAGTGGTAGATGAGGTTCAACAGCTAACAGTCAAAGACAGGAGAGGATTAGATAAAAATGGTGATATATAATAAATCTTCAGGAAAGTCTTCAGAAACAGATGGCATCCCTGTGGAAGTTAAGAATAAAGAGAGTGAAAAGATCTGGAATATTTAGTTTAACAATATTTTAAAAGGAGGAGAAGCAACACCTTGGAAGAATATTGTGGTGGCTGTATTACCTAAAGATGGTAAAGTGGGTCTTGATGCAGAGAAAACATTTGACAGAGTAAGCTGGATTTTTATGAGTATGGCAATGGAAGCATCCTCATTCCCAGATATAATAAGGTTAATTAGGAGAATGTGTGAAGGATTGGAGGCAAGAATTAGTGTGTGAGAGTTCATCTCTATTAAGTTGTATTCGAAATGAGGAATGAGGCAGGTGCATCATCTTTCCCTTTATTTGCTTAGTGTTTAGAACCACTGGCAAAGAATATAAGGGACTCAGAAATGCAAGGAGAAAATGGGTATGGTAATCAGGAAAGTCGGCTTTATTTGTAGATGATATTATTTTGTACCTGATAAATCCAGAAAAGGGCATCTCAGTTTTGTGGAACATTTTGAGACAGTTTCAAGTCTTTTCATAATATAAAATTAATGAAAATAAAACAAAGGCTGTAGCCATAAATTATGTACCCGCACACAAATTAGTTCAGCAATTTCCATACTTATGGGGACATAATTAGATTAAGTATTTAAGAATATGGATTACAAAAGCATCTGTTGTGACAGCTAAGGATATGTGGGAAGAGATTACAGAAAAAAATAATACAAAAACAGAGAAACTGGAAGCTATTTTTATGGATATGTATAATAAGATAAAAGTATTAAAATGTTTTAACCCCTTTAGTTTTAAATACAGGTCAGACATATTTTATGAACCAGAGGAGAAGTTGTGGGCAACAACTAACAAAGAGTTGAAGAAATGTATCTGGAAGGGGAAGAGGGCAAGAGTTAAATGGGATAAGATGATCCTTCCAATAGAACAAAATGATTTAGGATTACCTGATTTGAAGGGATACGTTAGAGCTACAAAGTTAAAGCCCATACTTCCCACCCTCCTAACCCCCTTTCCTTCCTTCCTGGAGGACATCTAATGGATTTTTCTCGAGAAGCTATCATTCCTTGTTTGAGCTCCAATTTTATCTCTCCTGGTTCTTCTCAACCGATTCTGTATAGCACAAAACATTACTACTAGGGGCAGCAAACTTTATCTGAGGTATATTAGGTTAGTGGGGCATTATGGCCAATGGAAAAGCTTGAGAGTTGGATCTGTCCATCTAGTACAAGTGGCTGAGCTGAATCACAGACCCATCGGTTTAGGAATAATGAAAATATACAACACAGATGCATCATTATGGAAAGTAGATAACTACTGTTTTGCCTATGTTTTAAGTGACAATTTAATAAAGGTGTTTAAAAAAAGAAAGTTTGACTTTTCCCTTGCTATCATTATTGAATGCTGCTAGTCTGCCCCCTGATTTCCAGCAGTAAGTCTCTTACTCCCCATCCCCACTTCTATTCCCACTCAGAAGGAAAGCAGACGACCAACAGTTGCTCAGTCCTCCATAACACAAAGCAAATGAAGTGTGATGACAGAGTAATCAGAAACTCGGCCTCTTTGCTATCAGTCAAGTCCAAACCATGTCGCTATAATGCCTACAGAAATTTATATCAGATGGGCTGTCCCTTTTGAGGTTACAATTGAAAACTTATTTTGAATTTGAAAAGCTAACATGTTGTCTTCTTCCTAATAGAATTTGAAATTGTAACATGCTGTTTTCTTTCTAACAAGCTTCTTTTTTGTTGTTGGTTAGGTAGGACACAAAGATGTCTCAGCAAGGTTGGCCCCAGCGATAAAAAATCAAGGTTGTAACTGTTGGATTGAGGGACCACTCATGAGGCATAAAGATAATTATGCTCAACTTGTCCATTAGTACACTGGATAACCCAGGAATGTGAGTCGCTATAAGAAAGCAATAAGAAGACATTGTCCATTGCCAAACTCTTATGGCCTCTCAAGATAGGGGATAGGAGCATTTTCCTCCAAGTCTGTTGATATACCACACTACAGACCTGTTGTCTATTTGTATCAAAATCACACCCTTAAGGAGGACATCCTGAAATTCCTGCAACACTTGGAGAACTGCCTGCATCTCCAAGACACTGATGTGAAGACTGATATCCGTGTGTGTGACCAAGAACTTTGGACTGCCCTCCCTTAAAAATGATTCCCCATCATATGATGAAGGCATCCATGGTTACTGCAGCCATAAGTGAAACCATTTGAAACAGACATCCTTCTTTCACCGAGGAAGGCTCTATCCACCAGGAGATGTGTAGTGGATAAACATTCTAAGACCATTGCACAGCTAGAGTCCATTGCAGTACTCTTATGTAAAATCTAGTCAAAGGTATCACTAAAATGGTAGAAACACAACACCTAAAAAACACAGAATCAGTCTTGCTGAAAGGGAAGGGTGATGGAGTAATTGTGTAGCTGTGAGACCAAGGAGAACACTCTGGGTTGGAAAAGTCTAGAAATCTGTAGGACTGAATCTAGATGACACTGAATAACTTCTGTTGTGTTGGGGCAAGATGATGACTCTTGGTTAGGTTGATTGTGATCCCTAAATCTTGCAACAGATGGAGCAGAAGGTCCAAATGTCTCACTAGCAAATCGCTAGAGGTAGCAGGGGCCAACTGTCAAGGTACAGGAAATCTTGGATCCCTCACAGGCAAAGATGCATTGCCATTACCTTGGCAAGCACCCTGGGGATTGTGCTGAGACCGAAAGGCAGGGCTGTGAATTGGTAGTGATTGGCCCCAGCTGGAAATGTTGGAATCTCCTTTAACACTTTTCTATCGTCACATGATAGTATGCATCCTTGAGATCTAAAGATCACATCTAATTGTCCTTCCTCAGCAGAGGTAAAATGAACTGAACTGTGACCATCCTAAATTTTGTCTGTTTCACAAATTGGTTTAAATGACTCCAATCTAGAATGGGTCTAAGGTCCCCTGTTTTCTTGGCTATTAAAAAGAACCTCAAGTATACTCTGGACTCTGACTGGTCTTTTGGGACCAGGTGGATGACTCTTTCTTAACAGCTTAGAAACTTCTACTGCTGTGAGTTCACATTGACTGGGTGAAGCATTGATAACTTTCATCTTCTTTATTGGCGAAAGGGAAAATGGAACTGAATAGCCTCTGGAAATTATGTTTAGCACCAAAGAATTTGTTATGTTTTGCCAGGCTTGTGGGTTCACAGATAAGCTCCCCAAACTATCTTATAGAGTGCAACAGTCAGAACAGTCAGGCAACCCTTCAAGGGAGTTGAAAGGGCTTCTTGGTAGAGAGACCATGAAAGCCCTGGTAGTGCGATCTGCCTCTAGAGTGACATCCAATGTAGTTACCACCTCCTCTGCCACAAAGGTCTATCCCCAGAGCTGTCATGATAAGAACTCTAACTTATGGAACCACATTTTCTTCCTAGGTCTTGATTTCTACAAAAAGTTCTCCGAGGGGGTCGAGACACAGAGTCCCACTGCAGACACAGTCTTACCATCTTGCTGACTCCTGGTTAATGCATCTTTTACCTTTGGCCCAAATAGGATGGTGCCATCAAAGGGAGCACTGAAGAAAGACGTTTTAAAGCTTTCTGCAAAATCACATGGGGCATCCAGGAGTGCTGACTCATGGTGCCGGCTACCATAGTTGTGCCTTCAGCTGCATTGGAAAGCAACATGGCTATGCTGGAAGTAGACTGAAGGGTAGAAAATCTGGGAGTCCAGAGTCTTCTGAACATCCACAGGCAGTTTACCCAAGAGAGATTTGGAAAGCTCTTCTGTCAAATCTTTTTGAAATCTAGTAACATGGGCTAAATAATTCAGAGCTCTGATTGTGAAAGTCACTGAAGCACAGGTCTGTTTCCCAAAGCAATCCATAGCCCTAGTCAGGGGGATGAACCTAGGAATTCTTCTCAGACAGTTCACTCAGTGGCTGCTGCTACCACCATAGCATCTACCAATGGACCTTTGCTCCAATGCTTCCATTCATTTGGTGCAGCCAATATCCTGTTCATTTTTCTGTGGATAGGTTCCACCAGATCAGGGTCCTTCCATGCCTGTTGAGCTAGGAGGTCAATGAGGGGATCAATGGGTAGTACCACCCAGGATGATGTTGAGACACAACCAAGGCTTCCAGGAACACAGACTCATCTGGCAAAGGATTATCAGTGGACCATCTCCCTCTTTGCTTTATCTATTCAAGGATGTCACAGAATGTGACGTTTCTTAGGTACTGGTATTAGTGAGAGGTCCGAAGGTTCCAAATTAGAGTTGGAGCTAATGTAGTATGCAGCCTGAGAAGTCAGTGCTACCAACTGTCCCTGTCTGACATGGTGATGGGAAGTAGAAGCAGAGTCCTGCCAGGGTTCAGATGAAGCACAGCAGGGTAGAAAGAGCTTTTTCCCTCGGAACTGAAAAGACACTTTAAAAGACCTTGAAGACTGAAGACACCATCAGTTCTGCAGGGATGCTCTTATCCACAAGAAAGAGGATACCTCAGAACTGATGGGACTTGATCCAGATGCTGATCTCAGAGCCAAGCTATCGAGTGCTGAGGCCTTCAGAGGGAGGGATGGCTACGACAACTTCAGTGTCGACCTGTTCTGTCAAATCCCAGCACCAAAACGTTGGTTCCAAGTCTCTTCAGGATTCAAATGTGTCAGTCGAAAGAGGAAGGGATGCTGCCAGAGTTGAAGTAACTTGGACTGTCAATTTAGCACCCCAGAATAGGTGGGGTTGAAAACAACTGGGTCCAAAAGATGGATCAGGACCAAAGAACAAAGACAGTTAAGGATGGGTAGCTGCCCCAAAGGTCAGTATGGTAAATTAAGGTGGAGTTTAAAAATAGGGTGGAAATAAAAGAAAAGGAGCTACTGTTAAGAAGTAACCAGAATTATTTAGAGGGACTTACAAATGTGAAAGTATTGCAGAATAGCAGGAAACTCACAGAACAAGAAGAGGATCAACTGCAAAATGCTAGGCAGAAAATAAGGGATTTCCTCAATAAAATGAGTGAGCTTTTAGAAAGATTGCTGTTAAGCAACTGTTTTTTGATAACATTAGAGCACAAAAACCTTTAGCACAATGACTCAGGCAACAGAAGTAGAACAGGCTATTGCCAAACTTAGGGAGCCTATAACAAAAACAGGTAACAAGAGACCCCGTACAAGTACTACAAATATTTCAGAAATTCTGCAACAGTCTTTATAAAGCAGGGAAGTATGGAAAATCAAGAAAAGATACAAATGGAAATGTTTACAGAAGAATTAAATATGCCAAGTTAGAAGTAAATGAGGCTCAATTACTAACAGTTCGGATAGGAAGAGAGGAGACCAAAACTGTGACGTATAACCAATCTACAAGAAAGTTACCAGGAATAGATGATATTCCTGTGGAAGTTTAGAAGCTAGGAGGAAAAAACTGATAAAGATCTGGAAGGTTTTGTTTAACAATATCTTAACAGGAGGAGAAGCACCACAATCCTGGAAGAAAGAAGTGGTAGCTGTAATACCTAAAGAGGGTAAGGACTCATCAGATCCAGCTTCATACAGGCCCATTTCAATACTAAACCACAATTATAAAGTGTTCATGTCTATAATAGCTAAAAGAATGGCAAAAATAATGCCAAAACTGATGGTTAAGGTGTATGCCTTATAAACACAAGGTGCAAGGTTTGAGTCTCACAAGGGATAATTGGCTAGGCTTAAAATGGCTTGCAAGGGCAGTTAGCCTAGTGCTAATCTATGAACCTAAGTCTATGAACCTATGAAGATATGGATCGATGTGGCTTTGTGGAGGGAGGCAAACATATGACTTTAACAGAACAATGTAAGAAAATACCACTGTTGTTGGTGGGTCTTGATGCAGGACATTCCAAGCATTTGCATTTCCTGAAAAAAATTATAAGGTTGATTAAGAGAATATATGAGGGATCAAAGGCGAAAATTAAAGTGGGTGGAGTCCTCTCTGACCATTTCTGCTTAAGCAGAGGAACCAGGCAGGGGTGTCCTCTTTCCCCTTTATTATTTGTATTACATTTAGAACCACTGGCAGAGAAAATAAGGGACCAGATTTCATGGATGTAACTGGTATGTTGTCAAGAAAAGCTGGCTTTATTTGCAGACAACATTATTTTGTTCCTGACAAAAACAGAAAAAGATATTACAGTGTTAGTGTTGTGCAACATTTTGAGAGTTTCAGATATTTTCAGGATACAAAATTAATGTAGCTAAAACAAAGGCAATAGCAGTAAATTATGTACCCACACATAAAATGGTTCAGGAATACCCACATTTATTGGAACATGATACATTGAAATATTTAGGAGTATGGATTAAAAATTATTCTAGTGTGGCAGCTAAGGATATGTGACAAAAGACTAAACAAAAGATAATACAAAAACTGAGAAAATGGAAGCTTTGTTATATAGATATGGATAGTAAAGATTGTTAAGAGAAAAAGTTTTAAAAACATACTGTTATTTGTCTTTTTCCTGTTCTTGCAAAGTGAACATGTTATTTGTTGGGATATGCCTATCAAAGATGGGACTCATCTGTGAACAAAATGCAGCATTGCTTATGAACCTGAATGATTGATATCTGTTTTCTGCATTTCAGAATAAAGAGATTTGGTTATAGCTCAGTGAAGCCTGGGATAAGGACGCACGGCCGAGTAAGAGTTAACTTACTGGGGCAGGCTGTGTCTCCTGGAAAATTTGAGCTACCGTTGTTGAAGTGAACATTTTGTACTTCTTGAACATTCTGTACTAGCTGTAGGTTTGAGGTAATTTGTGATAAACATGTGTTTCCTATATGTTTTTCATAGCCAACTGTCAATGGTCAGAAATGTAACAAAAAGTTGTTTTGCTTGCAGTATAAAAGTTGATGTCAGTAAACAAGTTGATCAGATCAGAGGAGATCAGATCAGTCCAGACTGGACATCTTGGCCAACATGCTGTGTAATCTGGTTAGCTGCTAATAAAGGAAAATTCATCACCTGAGGCAGATGTGACTCGTTTGAATTTTTTCTTCTGACAAAGATACACGCAGTTAAAATGTTTTTAGTCCCGTTAGTCTTATACACACAGTTCAGGCATATTTGTATCAACCAGAGGAGACATTGTGGGTAGCAATTAACAAACAGCCAAGGAATTTACCTGTGAGGGGAAGACAGCAACAGTCAAGGGAGATAAACTGATTCTTCCAGTAGAACAGGGCAAATTGTTAATTACCCAATTTGAAGGAGTTCTTCAGAACTACACAGTTAAGACTCCTATACATAGCACAAGCAGAAAACTATAATTCAAAGTGGAAAGGTATGATGATGAAATATGGGGAAAGCTCAAGAAACAAGGAGGGACTGGGATTTTGGATGCAGGCCTTTAAGGAGAATAATAATAATCATGCAGAATATTATATTCATAAAGTAGCAGAAAGGTTTCTAAGCACTAAACCAATGCGGGAATAGAGAAAGGAGATTCTGCCAACAGGGATTACTGCAATTAGGGATACAGACAGTAGGCAAGAGGGGGCAGGAATTTATTGGAGAAAACTGGCAAAGGAACCAAGGTACTGGGAGCAAATAACAAGACAGGGAAAGATGACAGAATGGGAAGACGCCAAGAATATATTTGGACTGCAAGTTAGAGATTGCCTTCCCTATTAGGGATTGATATCAAAGTACAAGCAAAGAGAAAGAAATAGGTGGGTTCTAAATGAAAGACTGGCACTGGTAGAGTTTTGAATAGAATCTAGAACAGAAGCTGCCATTAAAAAAGGAATAATTGGTAGAGCATATAAAATACTGCACGATAACTATAAGAATTGGAGGACATTTGAAAGGATTGGGAAGAGAGAATGAATAAGCAACTCACAAAGAAACAATGGGAGGATATATGCATGTCTCCCAAATATGCAACAAATCTAGAGGATTTAGGATTTTTTGCATGGAAACGTTTACGTAGATATTTTTATACCCCAAGTAGACTCCAGAGAATTTTTCCTCAGATAGACAGTAAATGTTGGAGGTGAGAAGGGGAAAAAAGAGGTAACTGGGAACATATTTTCTGGGAGTGCAGTGAGCTGGCACACTTTAAGGATTCCCTGAGGGATGCACTGTTGGAGATTCTGGGTGGGCAGATTGGTCTGATGAGGACGATGATTTTTCTCAGCTATGATACAGAATCGGAATTGCCTAGACATGGTAAGGCCTTGCTGTGTCTAATGGTGGTGGCCAAAAAAGAAATTACTAGAAAATGGAAATCAAAAATTAACCCAACTATACTGGAAGTAGTGAATATAGTAACAGAGATAAAACAACTAGAATTGGGATCTTTAGAAAAGGATAGGAGAAAACTACATAGGAAAAAAAGGGAATTGTGGGAAGAATACATACAAAGGAGAAATTGAAGCCTAAAAGGCAGCAAGACTTAAATGAGCTATGTAATGTTTGAGTGAGAAAGATTGGGTAATTTAAAAGTGATGTATAATGTTTGCAACTAGGAGTGTGTCAGTACGATTTGTGATGTAGAATGCTTGCGACTAGGACTGTGTTGGTGTGGTTTGTTTTCATTTATATAAATGTATGACTGTCTATGTAATAAGTGATGGTTTAATGAAGATGTTTCTTGTTTAAAAAAAAAAAAAAAAAAAAAACAGAAATTGAATAATTTATGTAATACTGCTTAGGTTATGTGAAATACAGCAATACATGTGAAGTATAATGTTTATGTTTAACATATTTCGATTACTTTTATATAAATGCAAATTTGCTATGTTACAAGTGATAATTCAATAAAGGTGTTTGAAAAACAAAGCTCGGTATGGTCACATTGGATGGTACTGAGAGCTCCAAGCTGAATCTGCATTCTAACAAACTTCCTCATCACTCTGCATTGAGGAAGCCACCAAAGGTAGTCTCAAATATCTCCGCTCCTAGAGTATGTGAGAGTGCAGCCTCAGAGTCACTGGTTTGGAGAGTAATGGGACAGAGATAGTGAGGGACGGACAAGAAATAGCAGACTCTGACCACATAGGATTTTTTGGATCTAGCCCGGACAGCAGTGTTGGAAATGAGGAACGTCTTTGTGACTTTTCAGGATCCGATATATCTTTTTCATTAATCTTTTAACTTCTTCTCTTTTCTACTTTTTTTTTTCTCTTTTTCCTTCTGTTTTTCTTTGGGTTTTCCATCCTGCTTGCTTGCTAGAGAAGAGACAGTAGACAAAGTAAAAGCTGCAGAAATTGCAGGCCATCTCTATGCAGGTAGAAGGCAGTTGACAATGATTTTTCTCCTCCTTGTCTGATGTGCCCTAGCATTGAAAGGGGTATAGGCCTGACACTGTTGCTCCCGAACAATACACTTATAAAGTGTGTGGGTCCTGGGAGGCAGTCGCATCCACAATCTGCATTTCATAGGTTCATAGGCTGATACTAGGCTATCTGCCCTAGGGTATTTATAAGCCTAGCCAGAGTGTGTTTGGCTTTCCCCACCCTTTTAGATAAGTTGACTGTGCCTCTGTATAGTAGGTCACGGAAGATAGCTCTTTTAAGGTTAGTTTACTGTGCCTCTGTCTAGTAGGGACACAGAAGAGATCCCAGGGGTAAACCTATGATCTCCCATCCACTCGTCAAGATTTCTCTTGAAGAGGGTCATTGAGGGGCTCTGCCTAACATGAATTGGGATTTTGCTCCAGAGTGAGGGGAGCCTCTGGGATACGAATCTGTCACTCCAGCATGTCTGTCACTCCAGCATGTCCTATTTATTTCTGTGCTGAGGTTTAAGTCCCTGGAGCGTGTGGCTCTAAGGGATTTGGATTTCCTGAGGTGGAGCATGTCCATTAATTCTGGTTTGGACATGGCTTTATATGTCAGGCACAGATCGCCTCTGAGAAGGCGGTAAGCAACTGAGAAGAGCTGGAGTTTCTTTAGCCTAACTGCGTAGGACATCTGTTTGAGTCCCATGATCCTCTTGGTGAGGTACTTTTGGGATCTTTCTAGTTGCTGCAGGTGTCGGGTAAGGTACATCCCAAATGGGGCATTGTATTCAATTATGGACCTGATGAGTGAGGAGTAGAGGGGCACAATGACCTCTCGATCTAGATGTGAGCCCTTTCGTGATAAGGTGGGCTATATAGAAGGTCTTTCTAACCACTTTGGCAACGTGATTGTTAAAGGAGAGATTACTATCTACTTGGGTCCCCAAATCCCCAATTACTTCTTCCGTACTTAATGGATTACCACCTATGTGGTAATTTGTGGGCACTTTGTTTTTCCCAAAGGGGATGATTATACACTTTTTGGCATTTAGCTTTATGCCATGGCTCTGGCACCATTTATCCATCTCTGTGAGACTCTTTTGGAGGATGCTTGTGTCAGTCGGCGAGTTGATTATGGCACCCAGTTTGCAGTCATCTGCGAACTTAGTCAGCCATAGTCCTCCCATGTTAGCCTGTACCTCAGAGAAATATATACCAAACAAGAGAGGTCCCAGGACTGAGCCCTGTGGGATGCCACTTGTAACTAGTTTAGAGTCTGACATGGCACCTGCAATTCTGACCATGTGGGTTCTATCCCTGAGCCAGTTTGCAACCCATCTTGTGACATAGGGGTTGATATTTAAGCTGGTGAGCTTATTTATGATGCCCGAGTGGGGCACTGTGTCGAAGGCCTTTGCGAGGTCCAGGTAGGCTGTGTGGACTACCTTCCCTTCATCTATGGCCTTGGTGACTGTTTCAAAGAAGTCGACCAGGTTCAAGAGGCAAGATCTGCCCCTAACAAAGCCGAACTGGGTAGGATCCAGTGTTGGAGGTTCCCAATGTCTTTGTTTATGAGTTCCATGATGATACGCTCCATAGCTTTGTGGACCAGGCTAGTCAGGCTTATAGGGCAATGGTTTCCAGGGTCCATTGTGGCATCACCTTTGTGGAGTGGGACCACTGTTGCTGTACGCCATTCCTTGGGTACATATCCTGTAGTAAGGCTGAGATTGAACAGTGACTTTATGTGAGGGTTCAGTTCTTCTTGGAGCTCGTGTAAGACGCAGCCCAGGACACCGTCCGGTCCCATTGATGCTGTGTTTTTTGCTTTGGAGAGGGCAGCTCTCACCTGTGCATCTGTGACATCAGGGAGGCTACACTCTGTTGGGATAGACATTTGCTCTTTTTTTGGGGGGGGGGGGGTTGCAATGAACCTGTCTGCCAGGATGTTGGCAATGTCTGTAGGGTCAGTGTATTTTTTGTCATTTTGCACTAACTCAGAGCATATCTGGGAGTTGCCACCCAGGTTCCTGACATAACTAAAGAAGGCCTTGTGATTATCTTTAGCATCTTGTGCAATTTTTCTTTCAAAGCTGGCCTTAGATGATTTTATGAGGGATTGTAGTTTCTTGCTAGTACTGATCAGAGATGCCTTCCCTTTTTGGGATTTTGCTCCATCATGTAGTAGGTTCCTCCTTCTGTTGTATAGCTTATTTATGGCTGGGGTCCACCAGACAGGTCTCCTGCCTTTGGAGGAGTGAGTCTTGGTTTTATTTGGGATAGCATGATCCATGCATTCCTGTAGGTGTCCATAGAATGAGTTTGCAAAGGATTCTGCGGTTTGGGCCGTATTTTCCACTGGCCCGGGGGCTTTGAAGGATTCCACTTCGGTTTTGAGAAGTGTGAAGTTTGCTTTTGAGAAGTTCTTCACTGTGGTTTCCTTGGCTGGGGGTGGGGACAGGATATGGATGTCCAGTGAGATTAATTTATGGTCAGATCTTACCAATGAGGGGTATACCTCTGGTATGGAACAGAGTCCCCATGTTGGTGATGATCAGGTCCAATATGTTTTCCCCTCTTGTGGGAGTGGTGACCAGTTGTTCTATAGCATTTGAGTTTATAAATTCTAGGAACCGTTGGGCGAGGGTGTTGGGGCTTGAGTAGTGCTCCCAGTCTATGTTTGGGTAGTTGAAGTCACCCAATATGATGGTGTTTGGAGAGACCTTCATATTCTCCAGTGTTCTCAGGAAAGCCGAGTGGGGTTCCTGAGTTTGAGAGGGTGGTCTGTAGCAGGCTACAAACTGAAAGGCAGTTTTGCCCAGTGTTAGTTGCACACGGATGGTCTCCGATACTTCGTGCAGCGCCACTAACCTGGAGGTGTGGGTATCTTTGATGAATATGGATACTTCCCCTCCTTTTGTGGTTCGGTCTGAGTTTTGGGGCCGAAAAGCATGGTATAAGGTATAACCTGGTAGTGCTGGGGTGCTCTCGGGAGCCTTGAACCAGGTTTCTGTTACTGCACAGATATCGATATTCTCCATACTGAGGAGCGCCGCGAGTGCATGCATCTTGAGGTTTAGACTTCTGGCGTTGAGCAGCATTACCCTTAGTTTCTTTTTCCTTGTGTTGTCTATGGAGGTGGGTTTGTCTTTTGAGCCTTGCCTAAAAAGGCACTATGGGGGGTGGCAAGAGCCTTAGCCAGTATTCGAAAGCTCAGGGGTGACAGGTGCAAGCTGTCCCTAGCGAAGCAACGTGGCTTGTCGAGCATGTCATCCCAGGCTGACAGACACTGGATCCCCTTTGAATGACACCAATACTTCAGCCAATTGTTAAAACTTATCATTTTGTCTTTATAATGTGGCATCATTCTTGGTGAGGGTAAGATGCTACTCAAGGTCACGGTCATACCGGCCTGGGCTACATGATCAGAGAGATCCTCTACGTCTCTTTTCATGTAGTCCAGGGAGGTACGTCTCAGGTCATTCACACCAGCATGGACAATGATGGAGTCATATTTGTACTTGCTTTGGAGTGACCTGAGTGCTTGTGTTATGTGGCGGATCCTGGCACCAGACAGGCAGCTTACAGTGACCTTCTCCTTGTTCAGCCTGGTGAGTGGGACGTCAGTGTGTCTGACAACAGAGTCACCTACTACAAGTGTATTAGGTGTGTTGTTTAGCCTTAAGGGCTGTAACTGTGTGGAACACTGACTTTGTGAACTTTGTGATACGTGGGTATTATTGTGGGGTAGCGGTTGCTTGGAAGTCTGCTTTGGAGGTCTCTGCTGCTTGGGCAGATTTTTATTTAGAGCCTCTGAGTATGTTTTTGTGTGTTTATGTGTTTGGTTTGCTGTTGCGATAGGTCTATGTGAGACTGGATTTGTGGTGTGTGTGGTTACCTTCTCCACCGGACTGACTGCGCCAGTACTGGGTTGAGAGAGCTCAGCCTCCAGTTTGGCTATATTGTTGCATCTCTCACATATATTTGATCTTGTTGGGAGGAGGAGAGGGTGGTCTGTGTACATAAGGCAGTTGTAACATTGCCTCAAGGTTCCCAGATTCACCAGCTGGACTGGAGAGTAAACCCGCAACTGACTTTTGGACATGCCAGAATAGTATAAGGAACTACTTTTTGACTGATCAAAAAGGACCAATAGGGAGCCAAGTACTTAAAGGGAGTATAAGAGGGTGTAGTGCTTTAGTTTATTAGTGCTTACCTTATAAGATTACTTATACGAGCAACTGCAGGGCTTTAGAATGAAAATAGTGCACTCACTTTGAGATTTAGAACAGTTCTAAGGGAAAAAGTGAAGAGCAGACTTGGTGGAGCCGTGAATAGTTTAAACTCGTTTAAGCGGCGCTGCCCGATGCTGCGCTATGTGCAAAATCGTGCAAAACCACGCAAATGTGGGTTTTAAAGCAGGGAAACTGAAAGAGATAGGAATTGACCCAAAACGGCCAATAAACTACTAGTTTCAGGGCTGAGACCACTCCTCCAGGGACAGATGGGCTGCTCAAAGCTCCCCACTCTCACTGGTGAACAGAGAAGCTTCCTCCTATCCAAGTAAGGATATGGGCAACTCAGGAAACTACACCACAGTCCGGAATTCAGCAAAACCTGAAATCTGGACTAATCTATTTCAGCAAAGGTGGGAAAAGAGAATTTTTTTTTTTTTGAGGAAACAGCATAAAAACACGCAGAAAACACTGTAAATGCTATAAACAGGCTAGCGCACTTTAGTGTGTAGCCTACAGCAGTTATACAATACAAAAACGACTTAAGTTGATATAAAACAAGTGCAAAAACTGTAAAAAGGAGAAGGCAAATGCAATTTAAACTTTTTAAAGCACAGATCAGTTAGAAATTCACTTTTTAGGTGGGAAAAGGCAGTCGGAGCAAAAAAAAAACCAAAGAAAAAAATACTTAAATCTGGAAAAGTCTCTCTTGGGTCTCTCTGTTGCCTGTATCACTCTGCAGGACACCACGAGGAGCTGTGCGGAGTTGTATACAATAACAAATTTTTTAAATCACAGATTCGCTAAAAAAAACTGGCGTTTTAGGCAGAATTAGTTAAGACAGCAAGAAAAGCAGAAAAGTGATACTTAATCACTCCAAAGTCACTCTTTTGTCTCTCTGCTGCTGTAGACTCTGCAGAACACCTGGAAGGAACCTTGACTGTCAGCCATTTTCCTTCAGAGATTATACAAACAATTTCCTAACACACCATACAGTACCAATAACAGAAAAAAAAATAGCAAACATACACTAATACTTACGCTACTATCTACAGAACACTGTACTATATGTGTGTTTATGTATATATATATATATATATATATATATATATATATATATATATATATATATATAGACAGACACACACACACACACACATATACATACATACACACACATATATACATGCAGATATAAATATACACGTAGAACTGCACCTAGAACAATACAATATGAAAAAACACATGGTTTAAATCTGTAAACCTAGCTACCCTATGATCCTAACAAAGTATATTGTCAAAAATTCTACAATAACACCAACTATTAACCAAATATAAAATACTCTAATTCTAACTAACTACAGAGAAAAAGCTCTTGGTAGTGGGTGTAACAGGACCACCAGAAATTGCAGAAAGGATACTTTGTAGTACAGCCCTCATTAGACATGACCAAAGTCTTCAGGCTGCAAATGAGACCAGCGGTACTAAGATAGAATGGAGGGAATTATGGGCAAAGAAGGAGTCTGTGCCCTGGCACCCAAAAGCTTCACATTTGGTGGTAAGGTCAGATCTTATTGGATCTGACAACCCTTGGTTGAAATGGATGAAAATAAACAATACTGGATCATTTGCTAAGTATGGCCATGGACACACAAATACTCTGCCCCTTTTCATGGGCGACCAGAAAGTAAGGTATTCCTGATTTCCAAGGAGTTTCATAAAAAACAACCTGAGGCAGTAGAAATCAAACTCAGAATTTTTGCAGGGGCTAGATATAGCAGCACACAGTGTTACATCTCAAAGTCTGAATCAACAAAATTCAGATTTAGGTAACTTTTCAAAAAAAGTGTTGCATATAAATTAAAAAAACAGTTTAAGGCTCATCTAAAGTTGAGAAGACTAGGCATTTCAGACTTAACATGAAGAAGAAACATTTTTTCAGATGTGGTGAAATGATGAAACTGCAGGCCAACACCATAAATGAAACTGTGACTTTAAGATGACTTCCAGGGAGTACAGGCTTTGATCTGCACTATGCCCAAGCAACCTAGGTTCTAATAGCAGCACTGGTGCTGGAAGACTTGGCTGGGGTGGAAAAGGAGTGACATGCCACAGCCTCTCACCTGTCCGAATGGAAAGAGTGTGTGCAGGTTCTAGGGCTGGAGTGCCAACTTGTACATTTACTTTGTGCAAAAAACATGAAACACTTCACTTGGGAATGTCAGCCAAGAAAGACACTGCACTCTAGTCATGCACTGTATGGTTTGTAGACAGTCAGCGGCTCTGATGTTAGCATAATGCACGCTATGTTGCGCCAACAAGTCCACAAAGGAAAAGTTAAAAACATTTTAAAAAATCTAACCCCTGTGGGATGACTGCTTGATTCATTCATCCACTAGATACCCAATGGAATAAACAAAAAGAGGCAAACCAGTTCTTATATTCCCCATGCAATTAACTCCATAAAGGAAAAAGAAAGTGGCAGATTACAGGACTACACCATACCATTCATAAAAGGTCACAATATAACAAAAAGAATGCATTAAAAGGCACACCTTAAACTTAACAGCAAACCTGCACTGATAAATGATGAACCTGATTACACACTGAGTCACTTATTAGTTTATAAACTGATCTCCAATCTGAGGTTTAATGGAAAACAATCAATCATTTTGTACAATCTTGGAATTCCTTTTCCTTTCAGGCAAGAATAAATATAACTTGTATATGGACAAGTTAGCATACCCAGTCAACCAGCACATTTTACGGAAGTGGAAGGGAACAGGAATACATGGACAAAACCCATACAGACACAAAGTATATGTAAACATTCGGGTAGTGACTGGAGATCAGGGTTGAACTTCAAATTCTGAAACTGTAAGGTAAATATCTCACCACTAAGCCATAATGCTACCTGAACTTCCACCATGTCTACCAAATAAGCATTTGTCATTAATAAAATGTTTAAGTAATCACTCTCAGAGGAGATCTATTGATTTTTTTCTAGTGCCTGAAACCTAACTGTACATAGTTAACAGCATCAACTGCATGCATTACAGAAAGTGTTACTTGAATTTCCGTTGGTTTTATATATATATATATATATATATATATATATATATATATATAGAGAGAGAGAGAGATCTCAAGTGTCCTTTATTTTTACACTTACTCCTGGATTTTGCTCCCCTCTCCTGGTGTCCTTGGACAAGAGCATAAAAAAGCAATGTACGGACAAATAGGAGATGGGGGAGCAAAAAATATTTTTAAAAAATTATAAGAGAATTCAAGAATGTATTAAGGAGATCAATCTCCAATCAAAATTAAAAACCAATCAAAAATATATCAATCCTAAGATTACGTTGAGGCAGTCTGACGACAGATTACAATGTGCAGCTTAGCAAACAGGTGGGAAATGGGCAGGCCAAGGCACAATCAGTTCTCAAATGACAATGAAGTATGCATTTGCGTGTTTGCAACCTGTGGTCAAAGAGTGAACAATAAGCCCAACGAAGTTCAAACATGTCGCTCAGTCCTATGGTTTAATTTAACTGTGAGCTTTCCTATTGTGACAAGGAAATCAGCCCTAGGCTTCTGACATGGACACCTAGAATCCTAAGAGTTAAGTATATCCTATGTGATACTACAGTAGCAGCACAGGTACAAGCATAAGGTCAGTCTGTAAGTGCAAAGCCTACAGCTACTTCTTTATCCCTGAAAAGCTGACACAATATATGGGAGGATCTGATCTACATTTCTTGATCAAAAGTTACTTTCTGACCTGAAAAAAAGTACAGTTTTGTACCTACCATAAATGTAGATGTTCGAAGATCCACATTGCTGCAGTCCTAACACTTGGGGGTAGTCCGCTGTCCCTCGGTCGGCCCGAATATCAGAGTATAAGGCTGACGTCGGTCAAGGCGCATTTGACTGACATCAGAACGTCAGGGTACAAATGCGCATGACCGACGTCATATCCTCAGTCTTTTCTTGCCCCAGATGTCAGAAGACCCTAAAAAGAAAGGTCAAAACCCATAGACAACAACTAAACAACCAACCAGCCTAACACCAAAAATATGTACCATATATACAATATATACAATTATACAATTATACCATTATACCATTATACCTCAGATGGATAACCCCACCCACACAACCACCTCAAACTACAGAGGGGAAGGAGGGAGGGTAAATTGGACTGCAGCAATGTGGATCTTCGAACATCTACATTTATGGTAGGTACAAAACTGTACTATGTTCTTCATCTCACATTGCTGCAGTCCTAACACTTGGGTAGAATGCCAAAGCAGAGGTAAGGGAGGATGGCTAAACTATAATGAAGCAGGAGCTGCCAAAATGCCCTGCAACACAGCAGTGGCAAAACCAGCCCTGGATTTAGAGTACAGTGGAAGGTGGTAATGTCTAGAGAAGGTATGCACTGAACTCCAAGTGGCTGCCTCCAAAATATCCTTAGTAGCCACCCCCCTCAAAAAAGCTGTTGAAGTGGCAGTAGCCCTAGTGGAATGAGGCCTTATCCCAGCTGGAATCTCTTTGCCATGATGGGAATAACAAAAAGCAATGCAAAATCCAATCCACTTAGAAATAGTTTGTTTTGACACGGCTTGCCCTGAGAGCACAAAGCAAAAGAAACTAATAACTGCTGAGATTGTCTGAACCCTTTAGTTCTGTCCAAATAATATCGCAACTGCCTGTGTACATCTAAAGTGTGCAAAATCTTTTCCCCTTTAGTTTGGGGATTTGCATAAAAAGTAGGCAAATGAATAGTTTGGTTTAAAGCCACACTAGAAACCACTTTAGGCATAAAGGAAGGATTAGTGCGTAAAGATACCCTATCCTTATGGAAAATTAAGAAAGGCTCAACTGCCATAAGGGCCTGCAATTCAGAAACCCTTCTTGCAGAAGTAATGGCCAACAAAAAAGCAGTCTTCCATGACAAATATTTCAACTCAGCAGTAGCTGCAGGCTCAAAAGGTTGTAGAGTGAGTTTCTCCAACACAAAATTGAGATCCCAAGCAGGAGTAGGAGCCCTTCGTGGGGTCTTATATTCTTTGCCCTCTAAGAAATTGCTTGAACAAAGGATGAGAAAACAATGGTGGGTCACAGTCGTAGTGAGCTGAAATTGCTGCAGCATGAATCTTAATAGAAGAGAAGGACAAACCTTTGTCCAATAACTCCGTAAGATATTGAAGAGCCACACTTAAATTAGGCTCAGAAACATCCAAATCCTTAGCTGCACTCCAAAACAAAAATCTCTTCCATTTATCTGCGTACACTTTCCTTGTACTAGGCCTTCTAGCTTCCAAAATCATATTCAAAACTTGTTGTGGAAGTTGAGACCCTCTATGGTTTAAAACAGAATATGCCATGCTGTTAGGTGAAGAGAGTGAAGTTTGACATTGAGCAAATGACTGTCCTCCTGGGACAACAGATGTGGAATCAAAGGCAAAGGCCATGGAGGCTTCTGTACTAGACTTCTCAGTAATGGGTACCAGTGCTGTCGAGGCCAATCTGGAGCTATCAAAATCATCCTTGGCTTGTCCTGTCTGACCTTTAGAAGTACCTTTGGGAGGAGAGGCAGAGGTGGAAAGGCATACACATGAAGACTTTTCCAACTGAAAGAAAGAGCATCCACTTTCCAAGCTGTGGGATGAAACCGCTTTGTGCAAAACTTTGGCAGCTGGTGGTTTAGTGGAGAAGCGAACAGATCTATGTCTGGAGTACCCCAGGACACTGTCAATTTCTGAAATACATGAAGATCCAGTTTCCACTCGTGGGGATCCATGAGTTGTCTGCTTAACACATCTGCTAAGGAGTTCTGTGCTCCTGGCAGAAACCTTGCCTGAAGACTTAGTTGTAAACTGAGAGCAGTCTCCCACAAAATCATTGCTTGCCTGCATAGAGGATAAGAATCGTTCCCCTTGCTTGTTGATGTACCACATGACAGTTGTGTTGTCTGTTAGAATCAACACCTGCCCTGGAAGAAGTAAATCCTTGAAAGCTATTAATGCAAACTGGACTGCTAACATCTCCTTCAAGTTGATATGTAGATGCTGTAGTCTGACAGGCCACTTGTCTTGTATCCACTTTCCGTTTAGATGAGCTCCCAAGCTTTGTCTGAGGCATCTGTCGTTAAAATTTGACTCGCCTCTGGCCGGGTCACAGAGAGTCCCTTGTTTAGGTGACATTCCTGAGCCCACCACAAAAATTCCTTTTGAATGCAAGGTATTATTTGAATGACAGTGTCCAGATGCTGGCAGTGCTGTGTCCATACATTTTTGAGATACCATTGCAACTTCCTCATATGCAGTTTGGCATTGGGAAGCACCAGAATACAAGATGCCATGAACCCTAAGGCTTGAAGGACTGTCCTTGCAGTCAGCCCGGACTGAAGAGATAGATGATGGAAGTAAAGGGAAAGATTCTTTTGTTTGTCCAGGGTTAGAAAGGCCATCTGGGATGCTGTATTCAGTCTTACACCCAGAAAGCACATGTCCTGAGAGGGTACTAGACTGGACTTTATTTCGTTCACAGAATACCCCAGGCATCTTAGCACTGCTATCACATATTCCAAATGACGAAGAAGCTCGTCCCTTCCTTGAGCCAGAATCAGGCAATCGTCCAAATAAGGATAGATTTGTATTCCTTTTAGCCTGAAGAAAGCTATCACTGGAGCCAGAACTTTCGTAAATACTCTGGGCAGTAGATAAGCCAAAGGGCAATGCAGAGAACTGATAGTGAGAAGTCCCAGTCCGAAAACGCAGATATTTCCTGCAACTTAGCCTGATAGGAACATGAAGGTAAGCCTCCTTGAGATCCAAAGTTACCATCCAGTGATCCTTGCCCAGTAGAGGTAAAAGCTGTTGTAACGTCAACATTTTGAACTTGGGAATGTCCAGATAAGTGTTGAGGATAGATAAATCCAAAATTGGTCTCCACGTGTTCCCCTTTTTTGGCACAAGGAACAGGCGAGAATAAAATCCTAGGCCCCTTTCTGGCATAGGAACCGGCTGTATGGCCCCTATTTGGAGTAACAGAGAAATTTGCTTGTGAGCCTCTATTCTTTGTTGAGGAGGAATGTCTGGCATGCCTTTGAAAGGAGGCAAGGTATGGAAATAAAACCTGTAACCATGATGTATGATATCCAGTACCCATCTGTCTTGGGTAATCAAACTCCAATTTTCTTTGAAAAGTGCCAACCTTCCTCCCAAAGGTGCTGCCAGGCGAGAAGGTTCTGGCAGCTGAAAGGGTAGGTCATTGGGTCTGTTTACGAAAGGACTGACCCCTGCCCTCACCTGAAGACTGTGCAGGAGAACTCCCTGTTCTAGGCCTGAAAGAGCCCTGACCTCTGCCCCTGCCACGACTAGATCTACCCCTAGACTGGGAATCATAAGAAGGATACGTCCACCCTTTAGTAGGCCAATTTCTACTAAACTTTGGAGGCTGAACCTGCAAAAAATCTTTAACAGTCTGCATAGACTTAGCCTTGTCTTCCATTTTCTTTAAAACTGCCTCAACAGGAGAACCAAACAAGACATCAGATTGCAAAGGGGCATCCAAAATCCTAGTTTTAACATGGTCAGATAAATTTTGATCCCTCAGCCAGGCATGCCTGCGAAGAACTGACCCAGTGGCAGCCACCCTAGACGAGGCCTGAACAGCATCAAAACCACATTGCAAAGAATGCTTACCCACCTGTTCAGAAACATGCACTAAATCTTGTAACTCTTTACAATCAATACCTTCCGCCACAGCATCAACCTTAGATTTCAACTGTGAAAGGAGACAATTTTGATATTTCAACATGTGAAACTGGCAATTCAAAGCTCTCATGGCTAGAGTGGAAGAAGTATAAACTTTCTTTCCCCACCTATCCAAGGCCCTGGCCTCTTTACCTGCCGGAACTGGATTCTTGACAACAGAAGCCTTAACACCCTTAGGCCCCTGGCTAACAGTTTCTGGGTCTGCCCTAGGACTCTTAAAAAGATACTTATGAGCTTCAGGCACCCTGTAATACCTATCTGGTTTAACAGGAGCAGGAGGCAAAGAATCAGGATTAAGAGAAGCCTCTGCAAACACATCTTCCACCACATTCAGAACAGGAGGTATAGCTAAAGGCCTATGCTGGGGTAAAACCAAAAATTCCCTAAGCCTTTTCCTGGAATCAGAGAAATCCTGACCTTCCCATTTAAAATGCTCTCTCATGGAGTGAAGGGTCTCTGAAAAGAAAAATCCTCAGGAGGAGAAGCAGAAGGAGTAGAATCATCCACATCAGAATCAGAATAATGAGAATACTCCTGCAAGTCTTCAGCCGAAGACTCAGACACATCGAAGCCTGCTCATAATCCCCAACACAGGTTCCATCCTAGGCCTCTTATCAGGAGGGGGCATAGAGCCTCTAATCAAAGTAATTAAATCTTCTGCCATTTTAAGCATGTGCTTCTTGGGCACTGAACCTGAAGAACTAGGAGTGACACCCACAGAAGCAAAACTAGACCTGCCTCTAGGAGAAGCCTTAGAAGCAGAAAGAGAGGGCCTAGACACCTTAGGAAGGGAGGGGAGTACAGTTACCTGAGAAGCCCCTACAGCCTGACCTGCCTCCTGGGAGGCCACATCCTGTAAAAACACAGTTTCTCCCTGGGACTCCAGAGAGGCCTCCGTCGGAACCACCGGTTCCACTGACGCCTCTAAAGAACCGGCGTCCGGTTCGGACGACTCCTCCAACCTAGGTTTAACTGCCTTGTCCTTGCGCTTCTTTGAGGAAGCCGGCGTCGGAGAATCCGACGGCATATTGTAATTGCACCGCTTCCCAAAGACCAACCTGGCACAATCCAACCTACGCTTTATAGTGCATTTATTGAACCTAGCACAAAAGCGACACCCAACAACGTCGTGCTCAGGTCCCAAACAAGGTATACACAAATTATGGTAATCCCTATGCGGTATCTGTTTCCCACAAGAAATACAGTTATTCACTTTTTCTGACATCCGGTAAACCACTGAGGCAAGAAAAAAACAAAATATTCCCCAACGGGGTACTTAACCAACTCTGACTTCGGTCTGAAACTCCGAATTCGAAAAATTTCAGAACGCCGAACGGCACTTGCAACACTGCTTCTGCATCAGACCATGCGGCAAAAAAGACTGAGGATATGACGTCGGTCATGCGCATTTGTACCCTGACGTTCTGATGTCAGTCAAATGCGCCTTGACCGACGTCAGCCTTATACTCTGATATTCGGGCCGACCGAGGGACAGCGGACTACCCCCAAGTGTTAGGACTGCAGCAATGTGAGATGAAGAAAATCAGCCCTTCCCAAATGCCTATTATCACCAAATCAGTTTGTAACTCACATGACAAATTCTTGGTCTAGAGTCTAGACCTCAAGGTTTGTGACTCACACAGTAAAGCTCTCGATGCACGCAGTCTTACTAGTGAGTACACTGGATAGTTGGTTCTAAAAGTTGCATGAAGTCTTCCCACTGATTATCACATCTAGATTAATGATCTCTGAACCCAAGTGGTTTTTATTTTTGATAAAGTTTTCAAAAATGTCACAACTACATTGCAACAGCTTGACTGCTCTATCAACTCACTAACTTTGAACAATTACTGATTTCATCTTTGAGGTAAGATAAAACTGGGAACAATCTATCACCTGCTTCAGCCTCAGTGGAGTTGCAAGCTATCAAACCTGACTAGGAAAAGAAAAAAAAAAGATTGTGGCCTAGCTAAAAATTCTCTATACAATGGTTTCAGAGTACCACTAATTCCAAACAAAAACAGCACTTTCAATCCACAATTTCCCATTTGTTGCTTTAAACACTGCTAGGCCTTACTCTCATTTCTTTTTTTTATTGACTACTATGCAAACCCACTGACTTTGCAAACCAGTGTAACTAGTTTTTTGTCCCTTGAGCTGTTGATGCCCTTCAGTAATGAATACCTATTTGCATTCTGTGCTTTCCAAAGAAGTTGATTCTGCTAGTTTTGTCTTACTGCAACAACAATAACACTGAAAAGGAAATTCAGTGAAAAGTCAAGAGAATTGTTTCATAAACTGTCTTACTGCATTTATTGCAGACTCTTGTCCCGTTTCAGGTTAAACAGGACTGCACAGGTGTTGTAGCATAACTACTGAATATTAACAAATCACAGTACTAGGGACTGAAAGCTGGTAGATGAATCGTACAGTAACTTTAGAATCTATTGCAGCATAGTTATTTAACTTTTGAACTTAGTGACAGTGCTCTTATAAGTGCCACACCTCATGCAAAAAACAGCATCTAACCTTCCGACTTGGTATCTAGTCTACCCCTGGGAAAGCACCAACTTGTTAACACACCACACCTCTAAAGTAAAGTAGTCATTCCAATCCCCTGCAATAGCTACATAAGAAATTACTTTTCTGACTTGCAGAAGTCTTCTTACTTAGTTCAAAGCATAATATTGAAGTAGTTTACGCAATCCTGTAGAGGCCTTACACTGCAAATGCGAGGACTGTTGGGGGGGGGGGGGGTAGTTCTAAAATACCTACACAGAGCGGGCAGTGCTTTAGGAAGTGCAGTCTACACTCCGTTTCACTACCGAGAAAGCCTTCCTTTTCTCTTTATGCATTCAGTCCACAAACAATACTCACATTATACAGACTACTGAAAAAATCTCCAGACTCCCAAATATAGCACTGCAATTTGTTAAAATTTCTAAATAGCTTTCAGTGCCTTACAGGGCCCACTTTTCTTCTAAGTACTCTAATTTACAAGGGGCAAAAACACAGTTATTGCCCCTTTTAAGAGTGAAATTACCTTTATAAGACAACCCTTAGGTACTCAGAAGTACAAATGACAACACAGTTTCACCTTGGTACTTCCTCCATTTAAAACTGCTGTAGGTGAGATAGCTTTCTCTAAACTGGGACCTGCTACCCGGAACCACCTTCCTACAGACATCAAAACCTACAAATCTTTAAAAGCTTCAAGGATGCACTTAATGGGCATTTCTTTACTGAATCTACCTGTAACTGCTACCACAGCGGTTAGGCAACTTACCACCATATCATGAATACTAAAATACATTTAATAAACTTTTCTCAGCTGCTTAATGTGGCATCTTGTATGCAAATATTTTACATGTACATATAAGTTTATGTAGTATATGTATGATTGGACAGTATTTTATGCACATCTTAGCTCTCATTTTGTGTGTGCGTGTGTGTATGTATATATACATATACCCCCCTGCACTCTGACTAGATCTTTTAATGTTACTTTATCTGCATTCTCTCTTATTATGTTCTGAATTTTGCTATCTATTCATTTTGTATAGAATATTCTTGACTGAAAGACTGTGAAGTATTTTCTGCTCTTTGAGCTTGGGTTGTGGCTAAAAAGGATCACTAGATCAGTCCATTACCTGGTGACCAAATAGTAAATAAATATATAGTCACAAAAAGTTCATCCCAGACCCATAATCCAAATCATCTCACTTGTTCTTCTTGGATACTCCAGTTTAATTTTGTTTTTACCCCAGTTCTTTGGAATCAGCTATCTTTCTTGATTTGGGAGTGTGAGGACTGTCTTTTTTGACACTGTCAGGGAGGGGAATTTATATGAACTTTAAAATCCTTAAATTTGAACCAGACACTTTAAGGTAACTGTATATATGATAATTGTTCTATTTTTAAACAACCGTACAAATGTTTCTCACATTTATTTTTAGTACCTGTTTAAATGTGTTAAATGCTTAGGTGTAAGCATTATAATAACTCAAACAAACAAGAAATTAAAACCAGTTTCACTGAACACCTGCCTGATACAGGTGGGTGCACAAGATCCTACAACACTTATCGAAAAGGGTATGGAAGTTTTAAATCAATACAATTTTTGCAACATATTAACAAAAATATGATTTACATGTCAACAACTACACAAATATAAGATCACACTAATAAAAGTTACCACAAAGTGTACAACATCTGTACACAGTGTAGCTTTTCTGAGTGCATAGACAGCACAAGCATTGCGGTAGGGATTGTCCTGAATTCAGAAAGTCTACACTTTGTAGTAACCTTTATGAATTCAGCCTATACACTTTGATGTATGAAACAAAAAGCTACATAAAAATAAAAACAATGAAAACATCATAAAACAGGCTATATAAAATAAAAAAAAATAAGGAAAATATCAAACAGTCTAGCTCCGCCACTCCTTATGCCATAAACAGAAAAAGAAATTAAGTCTTATTACAGCATTCCATCTGTGTTGTCGATCTTCACATATCCTTGACAGTGGGTTCGGTTCCAAACCTCAGAAGTGATTAAACTTAAAACATCCACATAGAAACTTTGAGCCATTTGCTAAGATACAACTTTCTTGTTGAGGGTTTGTGACTAGCCACAACAATTCTTTCAGCTGGTGAGCGAACAGAGGACTGCCTAACAATCATGGGAATTGGAGAAGCCATGCAGTGAGGTTGAGGTTCTGTAGATTCAGGTGAACCAATCCATCCGGATGGGACAGCAGGTCTGGAGATGGATCCAGACTCAAAGGTTGCTGAATTAGGTGGGACCAAATGAAGGGAAACCAGATCTGTCAAGGTCAGAATGGGGCAATAAGGATTATCTCGTTCTTCGACTTGATGGCTTTCTTTAGAAAATGGGATATAGGGGGGAATCAGGGGAAATGTGTAGAGTACACCGGGGGCACGAATCATACAGAAGAGCATCTCCTGGTGACTCCCTGGGAGGGGGGATCAGGGCGAAGTAACTACTGCACTTGTTGTTCAGAGAGGATGCTGATAGATTGCAGCAAAGCTGGCCACATTATTGAAAAATCCTTTCCGCTACTGACAGGTTGAGAGACCACTCGTGAGGCATTAGAATACAACTGCTCAATCTGTCTGCAATCACATTAGAGCTCCGCAGAATGTACATTGCAATAAGAAAGCAGTCGGATGAAATTGCCCATTGCCAAACTCTGAGGGCTTCCAAAAAAGAGAGGATAGGACCTGGGTCTCCCTTGTCTGTTGATGTACCAGAATACTGCAATGCTGTCTGTTTGGACTGTAATCCTTCCAAAGGGAAGGGTTGAGTAGAACGTTTGCAACACTAACAGCACTACCCTCATTTCTAGAATATTGATATGCAAATTTGCCTCCAGATGGGACCAAGTGCCTTGGACTGTCTTTCCCAAATAATGTCCACCCCACCCCATCCGGGATGTGTCTGTGATCACTATGGCTTGGGGTTGAGAGGGAACAAAGGGGCGGCACATTAAGATTTTATAGGAGTGAAGCCACCAATGCAGGTCCTGCTTACATCAGTTGAGAACTGTGATCAAGAGAGACATTGGATGATCTAACATGGACCACTGAAATGCTAGAAGCCACTTAAGGATTCGCATGTGATACCTCGCGAATGGAACGAGAGTGATAGAAGCTGCCATCAACCCTAGAGCTTGAAGGAGGAGCCTTGCTGCTACTTTATTGTTGTGAACAATCTGGCTGACTTGCGATTTTATCCTTTGTAGTCTTTCTATGAGCAGAGATGCAACACTCGTGACCATGTTTAAACTTGCTCTGATGAACTCTAGTTGCTGACATGGCTCCAGCTTGGACTTTTTGTAGTTTCCAGTAATGCCTAACCTGGAGCAGAGTTGGAGAGTGCGGTCTCGAGCCTCCTCAAGAAAACGCCTGGTGGGAGCGGTAAGGAGCCAGTCATCTATGTATGGAAATACTCAGAATCCTTGCAATCTGAGATGAGCTGCAATCACTGCCATGCATTTGGTGAACACCCTGGGGGCTGTGGTGAGACCAAACGGCAGTGCTCTAAACTGATAGTGACTGGCTCCCAGCCAGAAGCGCAGAAATCTTCTGGACCATTTGCCCATCTTTATAAGGTAATACGCGTCCTGAAGATCTATACAGCACATCCAATCACTTTTTCCCCAAAAAAGGAAGAACTGACTGAACCGTGACCACCTGAAATTTGGTCTACCAAACTGATTTGTTCAGCCTGCTAAGATCCAAGATTGGTCTCCAGTCTCCTGTCTTCTTTGTATTAAAAAGAAAGTACAGTTTTGTACCTACCATAAATGTAGATGTCCGAACAGGATAGCATCTGCAGTCCTAACAAATGGGTTGTCCTGTCGTCAGGCAGCCCTTCGGTCGGCCGGATTCCAAAGTCTGGGTCTGGCCTCGGCTGGTGTCGCACTTCACCCGACGTCATCTTTGCTGGTCTTAGGGTATAAAGGCATCAGCCGACGCCATTTTCCTCAGTGTTTCTTGCCCCAGATGCCAGTTGCCCTCTTGTATAGCTAAAGTTTTTTGGGGTAAATGCCAATGTTTCCCAAAAAATAGAAGGCAAACACAAAAAATAAACATGTATGTACATATATACAAACAAATACACCATAAGAGATCCCCCCCCCCCCCCCCAGCTAGCTACTAGGTGGGCAGGAGTACCACAGAGGGGAAGGAGGGTGGGTAATCCTGACTGCAGATGCTATCCTGTTCGGACATCTACATTTATGGTAGGTACAAAACTGTACTATGTCCTTCAAGGATGCATCTGCAGTCCTAACAAATGGGTAGAATACCATAGCCAAACTAGGGGAGGAGGAAGAATATTTATGGTGTAGTTAGGATCCCTTGCAAAACAGCAGTGGCAAACCCTGCTCGGGATCTAGAGTATAGAGGCAAGTTATAATGCCTGGCAAATGTATGCACGGAGGTCCAAGTAGCAGCCTCAGCAATGTCCTTGGTAGCCACTCCTCGTAAGAAAGCTGTGGTAGTGGCTGTAGCCCTTGTAGAGTGAGGCCTTATGTTCTGTGGAATTTGCTTTCCATGGTAGGAGTAACAGAATCTTATGCAATTTCCTATCCACTTGGAGATTGTCTGTTTGGAAATTGCTTTTCCTTCCCTTCCTGTTGCATAAGCCACTAGCAGCTGGTCAGTTTTTCTATTTCCCTTGGTTCTGTCCAGGTAGTAGCGCAACTGTCTATGTACATCCAAGGTATGCAGCAGTCTTTCCCCCCTGTTCTGTGGATTGGGAAAGAAGGTAGGAAGGTGGATTGCCTGGTTTAGAGACACTCTGGATACCACCTTAGGCATAAATGTAGGATTAGTTCTCATGGACACTCTATCTTGATGGAAGATTAGGAAGGGTTGTACTGCCATTAAAGCCTGTAGTTCTGAAACCCTTCTTGCTGAAGTAATTGCCAGTAGGAAAGCAGTTTTCCAGGATAGGTGTTGAAGATCTGTTGTTGCTGCTGGTTCGAATGGAGGGAGTGTCAGTTTTCTAGCACAAAGTTCAAGTCCCATGCAGGCAATGGTGGTTTCCTAGGAGGTTTTACATTCTTAATTCCTCTCAGGAACTGCCTGAGTAGAGGATGTGAGAAGACAGGGGGATCGAAGCTGTATTCTGCAGAAATAGCTGATGCATGTATCTTGATGGAGGAATAGGACAGGCCTGTATGAAGAAGCTCTGCCAAGTACTCCAGGATGTTGGCAATATCTACCTTTGACACATCTTTTCCTCTTTCAGTACTCCAAATGACAAACCTTTTCCATTTTCCTGCATAGTTCCTTCTTGTTGAAGGTCTGCGGGCCTCAAGGATTATGTCTTTAACCCTTTGGGATAAATCCGGGTTAGTTGCTCTTATGTAATGTTCCAGGCAGTTAGTTGTAGAGTTTTCAGGTTTGGATGCAGGATGTTGTAGTTGCTCTGAGTTAACATCAATGGAATCAGGGGCAGTGTCCACGCTTCTCCCCGAGACATGCTCCTCAGTAGTGGATACCAATGTTGTATTGGCCAGTTTGGAGCTATCATAATTATCCTTGGACGTTCCTCTTTGATTTTCAGTAGTACCTTGTGCATCAAAGGAAGAGGTGGGAATGCATATGCTGTTAGGTCTTTCCAATTGAAGGACAGAGAATCCACCTTCCAAGCAAGTGGGTGGTATGTCCTTGTGCAGAATTTCTTGAGCTGGTGCTTGAGTGGGGATGCGAATAGGTCTACTTGTGGCATTCCCCATTTCTTTGTGATGGCCTTGAAGATGTCCGGGTGTAGCATCCATTTGTGAGCATCCGAGGTAGTCCTGCTTAACATGTCTGCTAGGGTGTTTTCTTTTCCCGGTACAAAAATTGCCTGTAACTGAATGTTGTAGCTCAGAGCCATATTCCATAGGTCCATAGCCATTCGGCATAGGGGGTATGAAGGAGTGCCTCCCTGTTTGTTGATGTACCACATGACTGTGGTGTTGTCTGTCCTTATCATCAATTGGCCTTCTTTGAGGAATGGTCTGAAATTCTGGATTGCCAGTTTTACTGCCAGCATTTCTTTTTGATTTATGTGCAGGTGCAGCTGATCTGGAGTCCATAAGCCTTGAATGCACTTGTCCAGCATGTGGGCCCCCCATCCGAGGTCTGAGGCGTCCATTGTGATGGTTTGGTTTGTTTGAATGTTGTGGAAAGACAAACCTGGGTTTGACTGGCATGCCTGAGCCCACCATAGGAACTCTTCCTTCAGGCATGGGATTAGTGGTATTTCGGTTTCTAAGCTGTGCTTGTGCTGAGACCATAAATTCTTTAGGTACCACTGTAGCTTTCTCATATGCAGTCTGGCATGGGGGACCAAGATTATGCAGGATGCCATGAAGCCCAAGGCCTGCAGTACTTTTCTTGCTGTTAGTTTGCTCTGTTTTGTTAATGCCAAGAAGTAAAGAGGAAGTTGTTCTTGTTTTTCTGCAGTTAGGAATGCCATCTGTTTTACTGTGTCCAATGTTGCACCCAAGAATGTTCTTGTTTGGGATGGAATCAGTCTTGACTTTTTTAAATTGACTGTGTATCCCAGGGCTTGCAGTAAGCAAATGACTCTTTGCAAGTCTTGTGTCAGTTTGCTTTTGTTGTCCGCTTGTATCAGGCAGTCGTCCAGGTATGGATAAATTTGGATTCCCTGAAGCCTGCAATAAGCTATTACTGATGCCAGGCATTTCGTGAACACTCTGGGTGCAGTAGATAAGCCAAAGGGCAATGCTGAGAATTGATAATGCTCTGATCCTGCAAGAAATCTGAGTTATCTTCTGCAAATTGGTCGTATGGGGACGTGCAGGTATGCCTCCTTGAGATCTAGAGTTACCAGCCAATACTCCTTGCCCAGCATGAGAAGAAGTTGCTGTAGGGTCAGCATTTTGAATTTTGGAACAATGATGAATGTGTTTAAAGTGGACAGGTCGAGAATAGGTCTCCAACTTTTCTCTTTTCTTGGTACTAGGAAGAGTCTGGAGTAAAATCCCTTGCCCTGTTCTGTAGGTGGTACCCTTTCCACAGCTCTCATTTTTGTTATTTGAGCTATTTGTTGAAGGGCTTCTGTCTTTTGATTTGGTGGTAGGTTTGGCATTCCTGTTTTTACTGGTAATGTGTGGAAATGAAACCTGTAGCCCTGGTCTATAGTTTGCAAAATCCACTTGTCTCTTGTGATATAGTGCCAGTTTTTTGAAAATAAGGCTAACTTTCCGCCTAAGGGTGCTGCTTTTTGTTCCCTGGTAGGCGGTGTCAGAGTCAAGTCACTGTGATTGTCCTGTTGCAGTGGTAGTGGCTGTATCCGTGCCTCGCTGGTTATTGCCTTGCCACTGGCGGCCCCTGTAGGCACCTCCTCTGGATTGGTTTCTGCCTCTGGAACGTCTATTCCTGCCTCTCTGATTTTTAGAGGAGTCTGGAAAGGACCAATTTTTGGAAGGCCAGTTCCTGCTGAACCTTGGGGGCTGGACCTGTAAGAAATCTTTAACTGTTTGTACAGATTTTGCCTTTTCTTCCATTTTCTTCATTACTTGTTGGGCAGGAGAACCAAATAGACTGACCTTATCCATAGGAGCATCTAATATCTTTGTTTTAACATGATCCGGTAAGGCCTGTTCTTTCAACCATGCCTGCCTTCTTATAACTGTGCCAGTCATGGCTGATCTAAATGAAGCCTCCAGTGCATCATAGCCACATTTTAAAGAATGGTTACTAACCTGCTGAATGTTATTCACCATTTCTAAAACATATTTCTTATCTAAGGAATCATCAGAGGACAGTTTCTTAGTTAACTGATCAAGCATAAACTCTTGGTATTGGATCATATGAAACTGACAGTTCAGAGCTCTAGCTGAGAGAGTAGCAGAGGTGTATACTTTCTTACCCCATCTCTCTAAGGACCTGGATTCCCTATCAGAAGGGAGAGGGTTTTTTGCTGAGGTCGAAGCTACTGCCTTAGGCCCCTGGGAGATAGTCTCAGGATCTGCAAAAGGAGCCTTGTATAGGTGGTGATGAGTGTCCGGTACCCTGTAAAACCTATCGGGCTTAGCAGGGGCTGGAGGTAAAGTATCAGGAGCAGTACAAACATCATTAAAGGCATCATCCACAACAGGAAGAACTGGAGGTATAGCTAAGGGCCTATGCTGCGGTAAGTGTAAAAAGGTCCTAAGCCTTTTTCTTGAATCTGAGAAATCTTGTCCCTGCCATTGGAATTGCTCTCTCATGGCATGTAAGGTTTCCCCAAAGGAAAATTCCTCTGGTGGAGAGGCAGAAGGAATAGATTCTTCAGCATCAGAATCTTCATAAGTAGAAAGAGGAGCCTCTGGATGGTCTGTAAAGTCTGAATCATCAGAAGAGTAATCAGAGGAAGCTGGCTCAGGGGGCTCTGCTCTAGGTCACTTTTCTGGGGGTTGAGAGGCCCTGTCTGGGTGAGATTGGGATCCCCTTATCAAAGAGATGAGATCCTCTGCCAGAGTAAGCATTTGGGAACTGGAGCTGGGCCTGTGTGAGGGGGGCTTAACAGGCACTGACTTAGCAGTTTTGGCTGCTTTAGCCCTGGCAAAGGCCTTTATAGACATGGCTGCAGGAGGCCTAGCAGCACCACGTGCTGGGGTAGAGACATCCAAAGGGATGGTGTCCGATAATTCTTGAGAAACCACAGTAGTAGGCAAAACTTCGGAGGCCGATTCAGCTACGGTAGAAGGGGCCTCGGTAGTAGTCATGGATTCGGCTGTAGATTGAACCGTTTGCTCGGTTTCGGCCGAAACCGAGACACTCGCGGTTTGTTTAACCGTGGTTTCGGCCGAAACTGTGGACCGCGAGTGTCGGTCCTTTTCTTTGCGTTTCTTAACAATTTGAGTAGTCGGAGGATCCGACGGCATAATGTACGCAAAGTCTGATCCGAAAAACTGTTCAGCAAACTCCGACCGACGCCTAAGCGTTCGTCGGTTGAAGGAAGCACAGGCTAAACAAGCTGCTACGTCGTGGTCTGGGCCTAAACAAGGTAAGCAGTAAGAGTGGAAATCTTTATGAGGTATTTGTTTCCCACAAGTTAAACAGTTATTCACTTTTTCTGACATCGGCTGAGGCAAGAAAGAGTCCCCAACGGGGTACTTAGCTTTTAGTAGTCTTCAAAGTAGTATTCGGTAGTAATAATTGCTGGATCTGACCGACCGGCACTTGCGAACAGCTTCTGCTTCGGGTGCCACGCGGCAAGAAAGACTGGGGAAAATGGCGTCGGTTGATGCCTTTATACCCGAAGACCAGCAAAGATGACGTCGGGTGAAGTGCGACACCAGCCGAGGCCAGACCCAGACTTTGGAATCCGGCCGACCGAAGGGCTGCCTGACAACAGGACAACCCATTTGTTAGGACTGCAGATGCATCCTTGAAGGACATCCTTGAGTAAATTCTGGATACTATCTGGTCTGGTGGGACTATTTGGATGACTCTTTTGTCGAGCAGTTTTTGAATTTCTAAGACTTCCCCTGTGACTGGGTGGAACATCTGGTATTTTAGTTGTAGCCTTTCGCTGTGCTAAAAAGGGGACATTTTATCCTCTGCTTACAATCCTCAGCACCCAAAAATCCTTTGTTCTTCCTTAGCCAAGCGTGTTGGTGCAAGAATAACTGCCTCCCAACTGCTTTCAGAGGATGGCAATCAGGCTTCCTTTCAGGAACGCCGATAGGAGTTCCCAGAAAAAGAATGCCTGGAACCCTAATTCTGCAGATCACCTCTGCCTCTTCCACGGAGTCTTCCATTATTACTTCCCCCTCTGCCCAGGGAGAAGTCACTGCTACACAGGTCTTGGAAAGGCCCTTTGGACTTTCTGAACCATAGCCTCCCACTCTGCTGGTTCCTGGAATAAGACCACTGGGGAGTGGAAAAGCCTATGCCCATGGCAGAAAGAATCTTTCCATCTTTCTCACATCTGGCTAGAGTCTCTTTCACTTTGGGACCAAATAGGGATGTTCCATCAAATGGAGTATTGACGAAAGAAGACTTGAATGGCTCCACAAACTCAGAAAGGTGCATCCAGGTGTGTCTCCTGATGGCTATGCCTGAACCCACAGTTCTTGTCATCCCTTCAGCAGTATGCACAATTAGCTTCATGGACGAGTTGGAGATCGATTCAAGGGTGGCAAGCTGAAATGTCATGTGTCTCGAATTCCTTCAGCTACTGCTCCTGACAGAGTACCTGACAGTTCTTTAATCAGATCTCTCTGCAACCTGGTAAAATGTGCCATGTAATTCAAGGACCTAAGGGCGAAGGTCGATGAAGCCTATACCCGCTTCCCAAATCTATCCATATAGTCCTAGATTCCTTATTAGGAGGATGGATAGTGGGACTTTTGTCAGCAAGTTCCTTCTTATTGGCAGCTGCTACCACCATAGCATCTACCGGAATTCCTTTGGCCCAGTGTTGTTGATCCTTTAGGGGCTGACAATATGTGGTCTGGTCTCTTGGGGATCGGCTCGCTAGACTCAGGCAACTTCCATGCCCGCTGAGCGATCAGTTTGATGAGATCATCAGCGGGAGTAGAAATCCAAGAGATGGAGGGTCTGGCATGAAAACCTAAAGATATACAGATTCCTCTGAGAAAAGTTTGAGGGATGTCCAGTCACCCCTCTGTTTCAGGATCTCAAGGATGTCTTCAAAGGAAACATCATCAAGAGGAGACTTCGGGGAACTTTCTCCTTCATCGAAATCAGTATCTTCTGTGAATGACTCTTCAGGGGAGTCCAAGTGCTTCCTCTTGCACTTTCGATATGCAGGAACCTCTTCAGTGGGATGGTCTGAAGAGGTTTCCAAGGAGGACATAACCACAGTGGCTGGATTTTGAGACTTTTGTGCCCTCTGTCCCAGGGAAGAGGCTAGAGGAAGCTCCAGTCGAGGGGAAAGGTCAGCTATCTGGTTCGATGGGGTAGCCAATGACTGACTGCCCGCAATGGACAATGCCCTCTCCATGGCCTGGATGGCAACCTGGAACTGAATAGACTCCTTCAAAACTGTGGTCCCACTGTACACTGAGGAAACATTCTTCGAAGCCGGGGCCGAGCTTAGCTATGCTGAAGCACCAAGGGCATGGACGGCTCTGAAAAAAGCAGAAGAGGAAACCATCACCTTGGAACCTGCAATGAAGCTACGGTCCTGAGAGGTCTCCAGATCTGAAAAGCCTGAAGCACTTAAGGTGGTAATTGGTACCAGAGAAGGAGTTCTAACTGGCATCAAAACAGTCAAAGCAGTCAACACCAGGGGCTCTGAAGACTCATAAGAAGTCAGAGAAGGAAGACAAACTGGGGTGGAAGTGGGCACGGTTCTGGCAAAAAAAGGTGCTAGGAATCATAGTCAATGACAATCCCCTCACCACCAGGAACTGGTCCACCATCCTCAATGTTTGAATCTGTTAAACTCCTGGTGGATTGGTTAGAAGCAATGGAGTGAGAGCCTGATGGATGTCTCTCTAGGAAAGGACTTGTAGGGCGGTCCACAAAGGGATCCACTGAAGGGGAATATCTATTTCGTGGTAGTTGTTTAGTGGAGAATTCCTTCGGTTCCTGTGGTTTCGGTGAGGAGTCCAGAGTTCTGGTAGGTGTCATGGAATTCGGTGCGGAACTGGCATAGACAGCACCAAAGACTGGGATGACTGACCTAACAGTTCCAAGGACACTTTCAGAATTGTAGGAGATTTCGGAACTTTGGCTGGCAGTTCTGGAAAAGCAGTCAGAACCAAGTGCGCTCTCTTCTTTGGCTTCTCCCTTCTGCTGGAAGAGGAGGAAGAAGGTGAGCTGGCCTCTGTCCTGGATCCCAAGAAGGACTCTTCAAATTCTGACTTCAAAAAGCCTTTTAAGATGAGCTTATTCTTCGGGTTGACTAGTACCCTATGGCACAGTCTTCCTGCAAGTAAACAGCCCAAGACAATAAACGCACGAGTTATGCCCGTCAGAAATGGGCATTTTCCTGTCACATTTGAGACACCTCAAAGCATGAAGTGCCTTTAACAAGCTTGTCCACCATACAAAAACACACAGACACACAAACAGGATACAGAAATAATTACTACTACTACTTCTTATGAATATTATTATTGTTTTGTTTTGTTTTTTTTTTTTGAAAAAGAACAAGAAATCAAGAAAGTACCAACAATGATGAGAAGGAATTACCAGTTAAGGTAAGGAAAGAAGAGTACAGTACAGTTTTGTACCTACCATAAATGTAGATGTCCGAGAGGTATGCATCTGCAGTCCTTACAAATGGGTTGTCCTGGCCTCAGGCAGCCCTTCGGTCGGCCGGATTCCAAAGTCTGGGTCTGGCCTCGGCTGATGTCGCACTTCACCCGACGTCATAGCTGCAGTTCTTCGGGTATAAAGGGATCAGCCGACGCCATTTTCCTCAGTGTTTCTTGCCCCAGATGCCAGGTGCCCTCTAGGAAGGCTAAATTTGGATAAATGCAAATATTTCCAAACAAAAGAGAGCAAATAGAAATAAACATGTATGTACATATATACAAACAAATACACCATAATAGATTCCCCCAGCTAGCTACAAGATGGGCAAATACCCTAGGAGTACCACAGAGGGGAAGGAGGGTGGGTAATCCTGACTGCAGATGCATACCTCTCGGACATCTACATTTATGGTAGGTACAAAACTGTACTATGTCCTTCAAGGATGCATCTGCAGTCCTTACAAATGGGTAGAATACCATAGCCAAACTGGGGGAGGAGGCACTAAGGAAGCACTAAGAATTTATGGTGTAGTTAAGATCCCTTGCAAAACAGCAGTGGCAAAACCTGCTCGGGATCTGGAGTATAAAGGCAGATTATAATGCTTGGCAAATGTATGCACGGAGCTCCAAGTAGCAGCCTCTAAAATGTCTTTGGTAGCCACTCCTCGTAAGAAAGCTGAAGTAGTGGCTGTAGCCCTTGTGGAATGAGGTCTGATGTTTTCTGGAGTTGCCTTTCCATGAAAAGAGTAACAAAATCTAATGCAATTTCCTATCTATTTTGAGATTGTTTGTTTTGAAATTGCTTTTCCTTCCATTCCTGTTGCATATGCTACCAGAAGCTGGTCAGTTTTTCTATAGTTCTTGGTTCTGTCCAGGTAGTAGCGCAATTGTCTGTGTACATCCAAGGTATGCAGCAATCTCCCCCCCCCCCCCGTTCTGTGGGTTGGGGAAGAATGTTGGTAGGTGTATTGCTTGGTTTAAAGATACCCTGGAGACCACTTTTGGCATAAAGGTAGGATTAGTTCTCATGGACACTCTATCCTGATGAAAGATAAGGAAGGGCTGTACTGCCATTAATGCCTGTAATTCAGAAACCCTTCTAGCTGAAGTGATTGCAAGCAGGAATGCAGTCTTCCAAGATAAGTACTGTAATTCTGCTGTTGCTGCTGGTTCAAAAGGGGGGAGTGTCAACTTTTCTAACACAAAGTTCAAGTCCCATGTAGGCAATGGTGGTTTCCTTGGTGGTTTTACATTTTTAATTCCTCTGAGAAACTGTCTGAGTAGAGGTTGAGAAAAGACTGGAGGATCCATGTTGTATTCTGCTGAAATTGCTGATGCATGAATCTTAATGGAGGAGTAAGACAGACCATTGTGGAAAAGCTCTGCTAAATATTCCAGGATGTTAGCTATGTTTGCCAAAGATGCATCTACTCCTTTCGTTGCACTCCAAATGAGATATCTTTTCCATTTTGCTGAATAAGTTTTTCTTGTTGAGGGTCTGCGAGCCTCCAAGATAATGTCTTTAACCCTTTGCGATAAAGTGGGGTTATTTTTCCTTATGTAATGTTCCAAGCAGCTAGCTGCAGAGTTTTCAAGTTTGGATGCAGGATTTTGAAGTTGTTCTGTGTTAGCAGTAGAGGTATTAGGGGTAGAGGCCATGCGTGTTCCCGGGCCATACTCCTCAGTAGCGGGTACCAATGTTGCCTCGGCCAATCTGGAGCTATCAAGATGATCCTCGGGTGATCTTCTTTGATCTTCAGTAGCACTTTGTGCATCAAAGGAAGAGGTGGGAATGTATATGCTGTCAGGTTTTCCCAACTGAAGGATAGGGAGTCCACCTTCCAAGCAAGTGGGTGGAATGTCCTTGTGCAGAATTTTTTCAATTGATGGCTGTGTGGGGATGCGAACAGGTCTATTTCTGGCAGTCCCCATTTCCTTGTGATGGTTTTGAAGATGTCTGGATGCAGCATCCATTCGTGGGCATCTGTGGTGGTTCTGCTTAAGATGTCTGCTAGTATATTTTCTTTTCCTGGCACGAATATGGCTTGGAGCTGAATGTTGAGGCTCAGGGCCACATTCCAGAGGTCCATTGCCATCCGGCATAGAGGATATGAATGTGTGCCTCCCTGTTTGTTGATATACCACATAACTGTGGTGTCGTCCGTCCTTATCAGCAAATGACCCTGGTGAAGAAATGGTCTGAATGTCTGAATTGCCTGTTTTACTGCCAGCATCTCCTTTTGATTTATGTGTAGGTTCATCTGGTCTTGAGTCCATAAGCCTTGTATACACTTGCCCACCATGTGTGCCCCCCATCCGAGGTCTGAGGCGTCCGTGGTGATAGTCTGGCTTGGGTGAGGCCTGTGGAAGGGCAGTCCTTTGTTCAATTGACAGGCCTGGGCCCACCACTGGAATTCTTGCTTCAGGCATGGGATTATTGGAATTTGGGTCTCTAGGCTGTGCTCGTGCTGAGACCATAAATTCCTCAGGTACCATTGTAACTTCCTCATATGTAGTCTGGCATGTGGGATTATTATTATGCAGGATGCCATGTAACCCAGGGCTTGCAGGATTTTCCTTGCTGTAAGCTGGTTCTGAGTTGTTAATGCCATGAAATAGAGTGGTAGCTGCTTCTGTTTTTCTGCTGTGAGGAATGCCATCTGGTTTGATGTGTCCAGTTCTGCAGCCAGGAAAGTTATCCTTTGGGATGGTATCAGCCTTGACTTTTTTGTGTTGACTGTGTATCCCAGGGCTTGCAGCAGGTGAATAACCTTTTCCAAATCTTTTGTTAATTTGTCTTTGCTGTCCGCTTGTAACAGGCAGTCGTCCAGGTATGGATAAATTTGAATTCCCTGAAGCCTGCAATGAGCAATTACTGATGCCAGGCATTTCGTGAATACTCTGGGCAGTAGATAAGCCAAAGGCAATGCTGAGAATTGATAATGCTCTGATCCTGCAAGAAATCTGAGGTATCTTCTGCAATTTGGTCGTATGGGGACGTGCAGGTATGCCTCCTTGAGATCCAGAGTCACCAGCCAAGACTCCTTGCCCAGCATGGGAAGAAGTTGCTGTAGGGTCAGCATTTTGAATTTTGGAACAATGAGATATGTGGTTAGAGCGGACAGGTCGAGGATAGGTCTCCATTGGTTTTCCTTTCTTGGTACTAGGAAAAGCCTTGAATAAAATCCTTGCCCTTGTTCCATAACCGGTACCTTTTCTATAGCTCTCATCCTTAGCAAGTGGTCTATTTGTTGTAGAGCGTTTGTCCTTTGGTTTGGAGGAAGGTTTGGCATTCCTCTCTTCCTTGGAAGAGTATGGAAGTGAAACCTGTAGCCTTTGTCTATTGTCTGTAAAATCCATTTGTCTCCTGTAATGTAATGCCAATTTACTGAAAATAAGGCTAATTTATTTCCGCCTAAGGGTGCTGCCAGTTGTTCCCTGGTAGGCGGTTGCAGAGCCAAGTCACTGTGATTGTCCTGTAGAAGTAGTAGTGGCTGGATCTGTGGCAGTAGTTCTCTGGCTGTTAGGCTGCCACTGACGTCCCCTGTAGGCACCTGTGGACTGACCTCTGCCTCTAGAGCGTCTATTTCTGCCTCTCTGTGCGTTGGTGGTGTCTGGAAAGGACCAATTCTTGGAAGGCCAGTTCCTACTGAACCTCGAAGGCTGGACCTGTAAGAAATCCTTGACTGTCTGGACAGATTTAGCTTTTTCTTCCACCTTCTTCAACACTTGCTGTGCAGGGGAACCAAACAAGCTGTGTTTTTCCATGGGAGCATCTAGAAGCTTTGATTTTACATGGTCTGGTAAGGATTGCTCTTTTAACCATGCATGCCTTCTGATCACTGTACCAGTCATAGCTGATCTAAAGGAAGCCTCCAGTGCATCATAGCCGCATTTTAAGGAATGATTACTGACCTGCTGAGTGTTATGCACCAAATCCTGAAGGGACTTACGGTCTAACGGTTCAGGCGAGGACAGTTTTTTAGTGAGCTGATCTAACAGGAATTCCTGATACTGAATCATGTGGAATTGACAGTTTAAGGCCCTAGCCGAAAGAGTAGCAGAAGTATAAACTTTTTTACCCAATCTCTCCAATGCCCTAGATTCTCTTTCAGAGGGGAGGGGGTTTTTGGCAGAGGCAGTTGTTACAGCTTTTGGGCCCTGTGAGATAGTTTCTGGATCTGCAATAGGAGCCTTATATAAATGATGATGAGTGTCCGGAACCCTGTAGTATCTGTCGGGCTTAGCAGGGGCCGGAGGCAGAGAGTCGGGGGCAGTACAAGCATCAGTAAATGCATCATCCACAACTGTAAGCACTGGTGGAATAGCTAAAGGCCTATGCTGTGGTAAATGTAAAAAGGTCCTAAGCCTTTTCCTAGAGTCTGAAAAATCCTGGCCCTGCCATTGAAATTGTTCCCTCATAGCATGCAAGGTTTCCCCAAAAGAAAATTCCTCAGGAGGAGAGGCAGAAGGTATGGAATCCTCTGCATCAGAGTCCTCATATGGAGAATAAGGGCCTTCTGGGGGATTTGTATGTTCTGAATCATCAGAGGAATAGTCTGAAGAAACTGGCTCAGGGGGCTCCGCTCTAAGCCTCTTCTCTGGAGGTGGGTGAGAGGCCCTGTCAGGGTGAGATTGGGTTCCCCTGATCAAAGAAATGAGATCCTCTGCTAGACTAAGCATTTGAGTACTAGAGCTAGGCCTGTGAGAGGGGGCTTTAGCAGGCACGGCCTTTGAAGATTTAGCTGCTTTAGCCCTGGCAAAAGCCTTAATTGACATGGATGCAGGGGGCCTAGCAGCTCCACGTGCAGGAGTAGATACATCTAAGGGGATAGTATCTGATAAATCCTGAGAAACTGTAGGAGCAGGTGGAATTTCAGTAGCAGATTCAGCCATGCTGGAAGAGGCCTCGGTAGAAGGAGGCATGCTTTCGGCCGAAGGAAGAACCGCGGACTCGGCTTCAGCCGAAACCGAGACGCTCACGGTAGGCTTAGCCACGGTTTCGGTCGAAACCGCGGACCGCGAGTGTCGGTCCTTTTCTTTACGCTTTTTAGCTAAATGTGAAGTCGGAGTCTCCGACGGCATGATATAAGCAAAAGCGGAGCCGAAAAACTCCTCTGCAAACTCCGACCGACGTCTAAGTGTTCGTCGGTTGAAGGAAGCACAGGCTAGACAAGCTGCTACGTTGTGGTCTGGGCCTAAACAAGGTAGGCAGTAAGAGTGGAAATCTTTATGAGGTATTTGTTTCCCACAAGTTAAACAGTTATTCACTTTTTCTGACATCGGCTGAGGCAAGAAAGAGTCCCCAACGGGGTACTTCGCTTTTTAGAAGTCTTCGGTAGTAGTAATCTCTGGTTCTGACCGACCGGCACTTGCGAACAGCTTCTGCTTCGGGCGCCACGCGGCAAGAAAGACTGAGGAAAATGGCGTCGGCTGATCCCTTTATACCCGAAGAACTGCAGCTATGACGTCGGGTGAAGTGCGACATCAGCCGAGGCCAGACCCAGACTTTGGAATCCGGCCGACCAAAGGGCTGCCTGACGCCAGGACAACCCATTTGTAAGGACTGCAGATGCATCCTTGAAGGACATCAACAATGGTACACAAGTGCTACCACAAGGTAAAGAAACACTCGCACGCACACCAAATGTGAAAGGGAGGAGCAGACAAAGTTTAAAGCAGGTAAAGAAAAGAAATAGTAGCGAGAACAAGAAAATATAAACTTACAGTTTTAAAATGCTGTCGCTCAAGAGCTAAGGAGTGAATGCATCTGGCACTTTGAAGCTGCAAAAGAGATCTGAGGTAATTTGGTGAGGAACATTATGGGTAGAGTTAAGCTCAAGAATTTTTTTGGAAGGCGCGAGCTGGAATAACAGCAGAGTGAGTTCTGAGGTTCGGGAACCGAACCCACTGTCAAGGACTATGTGAAGACTGACAACATCAGATCTGTATGGCAGCAACATCACATTTTGCATTATACAATAACTGTAACACCACTCATTCCAAAAAAAAAAAAACACACAAATGCAAGTAAAAAAAAAATCTTGTCCATCTCATTATATCTGTAAGCTAATACTCCCCACAGAGTATCATACCCATACAAATCTTATCCACATTATAGCCATCTCTAATAAGTCTCCCTTCTCAAAAAGATTATGCCAGCAAGTTATGAAACAATGATCCATTATTTCCTCAACTCCATGGTTGCTACAAAATCCCTCCTCCATTTAAGAAAAATAGTGGCGCCCTGTGTGGCAGTGGCTGCTTCGGATTCCATCAGGAAAGGGCATTACTTTTCTTCTTTTTCATCAGAAACTTCAGGAAAATCAGTTACAGAGGAAGGAAATGAAGTTTTATTAAGCTACAATGCAGTGAAACTGTTAGAAAATTGGATCTAAACTGTTGGAAATTGGATCTAAAATCTCACAGTGCTGCTTTTTTGATCAGCTGTTTACAGAGAGGCCCATGAGGCCTAACATACTACAGGAACTCCTACAGCCGGGAATTTTGCTGGATCATGGACAGGAATGTAAACTTCTGCCTAATTATATGTTCACGGCTCCTGGCTGACACTTAAAAAGGAAAAGATGCAGCAGATGACAGAAAGAGGCACCAGAGCAGGAATTTCAGCCAGATTAAAATTTAACTCTCACAGGCTTGCACTGCCTTCCATTCTGCTGGTAACTGTACACTCCCTTGAAAGCAAGATGGATTACTTAAGACTGGAACTCTCTTCATAAAACAAGGTGAGAAACAGCAATCTATTTGTGCTTACTGAAACATAGATTAATCCTAATATTATATTATTCAGAGCAGACAGAATTCAATCATTCTGGCAAGTCTCAAGGAAGGGGAGTGTGTGTGTGTGTGTGTGTGTGTGTGTGTGTGTGTGTGTGTGTGTGTGTGTGTGTGTGTGTGTGTGTGTGTGTGTGTCTGTGTGTATATATATATATATATATATATATATATATATATATATGTGTGTGTGTGTGTGTGTGTGTGTAAACAACAGCTGGTGTAGTAACTGTAAATTAGTTAACTCTTTCTGCTCAGAGAACATTGAACTTCTGTCTTTAAAATGCAGACCCTTCTACTTACCTAAAGAGTTCAATGGAGTATGTATTATGGCAGTCTACATTCCACCCAATGTAAACACCAATGAAGCACTGTCTAATCTCTATCAGTCTATAACTGATGTTCAAAACAGCAAATTTATTTATTTATTTATTTATTTATTTATTTATTTCCAGTTTGATTACCGGGGAAGTCCACTGGGCCAGAACGTACCCATTTTCAGTGGAGGCCCGGGGAGAAAAGCTCCAAAAGCAAAGCAAATACAATCTAAGTTACATAGTGTAAAAGATAGTAATAAAATATATACATTTGGAATAACATACATTGAATACAGTTAGTAAAAAAAAAGCAAATACACGCAGTATACTTCAAAAAACATCATTCAGGAAGGAAGGTACAATAGATTTAGTAGTTTCCTTCAAGTAGCAGGTTTGACTGTATGAAAAGAAGGTGTAAGGTTACATGATATTTACAATATTTACATATGAGGAGTAGAGAGGGAGAAAGTACATAAACTGAGAGTAGAATATAGTTTGATCAAGCAGTGATCAGGAGAGAAAAAGAGAAGAAAAAAAGATAGTATTAGGGTAGAGTAAAGAGAAAGGATGTAGAGGGTTCAAGGGGAATTTATGTAGATTTATGTAGGATGTAAGCAGGTGCACTTATGTTTAGAGGATAAGTAAGAGAAAAGTTGTATTTTGAAGGCTTCAGTGTTAGATGTTGTTCTAAGAGAAGAAGGGAGAGAGTTCCATTTCCTGCCAAGAGAGTAGGAGAGAAGGAGCTGGCCAGCAGGGCGATTGGGTTTGTGGATGGTGATTAAATTTTGGTGTTCAGATCTAAGAGATCTGTTTGGGGTGTATGGCGGAAGGATGTTTGCTAGGGCTGGGCATTTTTCAGGGTAGAATACTAATTTGTGAGCAGTGGTTAGTTGGAGGTAGTCTAGGTAGTTAGGGAGTTCTAGCCAGTTCAGAGTTTGTAGGGAAAGACAATGGTGAGAAGAGGTTTTAGATTTGGTAGCAAAGTTAGAGATTTTATTATAGCAGATTTCGAGTTTAGTGGAGATGGAAGAAGACAGGTTAGTAAGGAGAGGGGCTCCATATAGTAGAGATGGTAGAAGATAGGTAGTTGCTAAGGAATGTCTAGCGGAGTTGGAGAGAAAGCAGTTGTTCTTATAGAGCATACCTAGCTTTTGGTGGGTTTTCTTTATGTTTTGTTGTATGTGGCTATCAAATTTGAGGTGCTCGTCTATAGTGATGCCAATTATCACCAACATGTGGACTTTGCCACGAGAGGGGTAAGGTACATACCAAAATTAAAGAAGCATGTAAAACAGCACCTTATCCACATCTAGGTAGCTCTGACCATCTAGCCATCATGCTGGTTCCTGCATATAAATCACTACTGAAAACCAGCAAACCAACTAGAAAACAAATAAGGCTATAGCCTGAGGGAGCAGTTTCAGCCCAGCAAGACTGCTTCAAGTGCACAGACTGGTCAGTGTTCAGAGAGGAACCATGACAAACAACCACACTGACCTGGACACATACACAGAGTCAGTCGTGGAATACATCACAAAATGTGTGGATGATGCAACAACCACCAAGCGCATCACCATACAGGCAAACCAAAAGCCATGGCTAACCAGTGAGGTGTACAAGCTAGTAAAAGCTAGGAACGCAAAATTCAGTTCAAATGACATGGATGCTCTAAGGGTTGCCAGAGCCAAATTGAACAAATGTATTAAGGATGCAGAGAACCTATGGCAGGAAGATCCAAGGCCACTTTAGCGGCCAGAGGGACACCAGATGACTATGGAAGGGCATAAAAACCATCACTGACTACAAACCTGCATCAGCCTCATGTGATGACACCACTGAATTTTTGAACCAACTGAGCATCATCTTCAGCAGGTTTGATGCAGATGACAAAACGGTGGCAAATAAACTACCTGTTGATAAGGATGAAGCAGTGCTGAGCCTTACCACAAGTAATGTCATCAGACACTTGAAATGGGTCAACCTGAGGAAAGCAGCTGGCCCAGATAACATCATGAGTAGGGTACTATGGGAATGTATGAAAGATCTGGCACCAGTACTCACGGACATCTTCAAAACTTCTCAACAACTAGCCAGTATACCAAAATGCTTCAAGAAGATGACCATCATTCCCTTACCCAAGAAGCCACAAGCAACAACTTTAAATGACTACAGACCAGTGACTTTAACATCAACACTGATGAAATGCTTTCAGAGGCTAGTAAAAGATCACACAGCTTCAATCATACCACCGACTCTGGATGTATTGCAGTTTGCGTACTGGACAAATGATAGTACAGCGGATGCCATCTCCCTAGCAGTCCACGAAACTCTGACCCACTTGGAAGGCAAGAAAGTATAGTTGTGTACACTTGCCATAAATGTAGATGTTTGAGTGTATTCACTGTTGCAGTCATTACATTTGGGTAGTCTGCTGGCAGGTTGCCCTCAGTCAGCCTGATTAACAAAGTCTTGGGTCCTGCCTCAGATGCTGTCCCTTCTTCCATGACGTCAGGTCATCAGGGGTAGAAAACATGCAGCCGATGTCATTACATCAGTTTTTCTAGCCCCAGATGTCAGGTGCCCCCCTAATGGGGAGCAAATAAACACAAAACCACAAAAGTATACTCCAACCAAAAGCAAATACACCAAACAGGGTTTTAAGCATAGTAAAGGAAAGTAGAGGTATAGTAAGAAAATCTAGGGGGCTGGAGGGAGGGTAACCAGGACTGCAACAGTGAACACACTTGAACATCTACATTTATGGTGAGTGTACACAACTATACTATGCACTTCATGTTTCACTGTTGCAGTCATTACATTTGGGTAGATTCCCAAAGCTATGGTTGGGAGGAGGAGGAGTTTATACAGCACTAGGGCCAGCTATAAAGACCTGCAAGACAGCAGTGGCAAAGCCAGTTCTGGATTTAGAGAAAATTGGTAAATGATAATGCTTGGTGAAAGTATGCACAGAACTCCATGTAGCAGCTTCTAGGATATCCCTGGTAGGGACACCTCTGAGAGAGGCTGCAGAAGTAGATGTAGCTCTAGTGGAGTGAGATCTGATCCTCTGGGGGATAGGTTTTCCATGGTGCTTATAGCAGAAATGAATGCAATGGCTTATCCATTTAGAAATGGTTTGTTTTGAAATAGCCTTCCCCTCTGCCCCTGCAGCAAATGCTACCAGCAATTGTTCAGATTTTCTTCGAGATGTAGTCCTGTCCAAGTAGAATCTTAGTTGTCTGTGCACATCCAAGGAATGCAGAATACATTCCCCTTTGTTCTGTGGATTGGGAAAGAAGGTTGGCAAATGAATGGACTGATTAAGAGCCACAATGGAAACCACCTTGGGCATGAAGGATGGATTGGTCCTGAAAGATACCCTTTCTGCATGAAAGATGATGAAAGGCTCCACTGCCATAAGGGCCTGTAATTCAGATATCCTTCTTGCTGAAGTGATTGCTAAAAGGAAGGCTGTTTTCAAATAAATAAATTTTAAGCCTGCAGTAGCAGCTGGCTCGAAAGGAGGTAGAGTGAGTTTCTCCAAAAAAAAGTTAAGGTCACAGGCAAGGGTTGGTGCTCTCCTGGGTGGTCTCAAAGCTTTTTGCCCCTCTGAGATACTGCTTGAGCAGAGGATGAGAGAAGAGGGGTGGTTCCGTTTTATAGTGAGCTGAAATAGCTGAGGCATGGATTTTAATGGAGGTAAAAGACTGGCCCTTGTGAAGCATCTCAGTTAAGTATTGCAAAATCTGAGGTAAATTGGGCACTGCTGTGCTCATTCCTAAAGATTGGTTCCAGGCCCAGAGTCTTTTCCATTTGTCAGCATAAGATTTTCAAGTAATAGGTCTCCTCGCCTCCAAGATGACATCCATCACAGGTTTGCTGAGGGATGATAAGGGTGAATTTAAGTGATTAGCCAGGATGCAAGGTTTAAAGTTGGAAGCTGAGGGTGCAGAATTTGGTTCTCCTGTTGAGACAGCAGGGAAGGGGTCTGAGGCAGATGACACGGAGATATTTGCGACACACTGCGCAGGAGGGGGTACCGGTGTTGGCGCGGCCAGTCTGCAGCAATCAAAATCATCCTTGGTTTGTCCTGTTTGACTTTTAGTAGAACTTTGGAGAGCAGAGGCAAAGAGGGAAAAGCGTAGACTGATAGATTTTTCCAGCTGAAGGACAGAACATCCACTTTCCAGGCTTGTTTGTGGGGAGTCCTTGTGTAAAACTTATCCAACTGGTAGTTCTGGAGGGAGGCAAATAGATATATGTCTGGGCTCCCCCATTTGTTTATCAACATGTTGAAAATCCGTGGTTCCAGTTTCCACTCGTGTGGGTCTATGAGGTTTCTGCTTAGTCAGTCTGCCAGTGTATTCAATTTTCCTGGCAGGAATTGAGCTTGTAGGTGCACTTGGAAGCTCAGGGCTGTGTTCCAAAATGCCATGGCTAGTTTGCAGAGGGCGTAGGAATGTGTACCCCCCTGCTTGTTTATGTACCACATAACTGTGGTGTTGTCCGTCTTTACCATTAGATGTCCTGGAAGAATGTAGTCCTCGAAGGCTATCAGAGCATTCTGTACAGCTAACATTTCTTTTTGATTGATATGTAGGTGCATTTGATTTGGGTTCCATTTGCCCTAAATGCATCTCCCTGTCAGGTGAGCCCCCCATGCATAGTCTGATGCATCTGTAGTTGGGGTTTGTACGGCAGGGGGTAGTGTGAATGGTAATCCCCTGTTTTGGTGGCAGGCTTCTGCCCACCATAGGAACTCCAGGTGTAGGCAAGGTATGATAGGAATCATTGTTTCCAGGCTGTGACAATGTTGACTCCACAGACTTTTTAGATACCACTGTAGTTTCCTCATATGCAGTCTTGCATATGGAATTAGAAGAATGCAGGAGGCCATGAACCCCAAGGCTTCCAGTATTTGTCTTGCGGTTTTTGTGGCCACTTGTTTGAAGTAAGTTACCAAATTAATTTGCTTCTCTGGTGTGAGGAAAGGCATCTGGGCAGTTGTATTCAAGCTTGCACCCATTAATGTAATCTGTTGACAGGGTACCAGTTGTGATTTCTTTTAGTTTATGGTGTACCTTAGACAAGTTAGAACCCTTTTTACAAATGCCAGATGATTTAAAAGTACGCCCTGGTTTTCTGCCTGAATTAGACAATCGTCCAGGTATGGATATATTTGAATATTTTTTTGCCTGCACAATGAAATAACTAGAGCCAGGCACTTTGTGAATACCCTGGGCGCAGTAGACAAGCCAAAGGGCAGTGCAGAGAACTGATAATGCAAGTAGCCTGCTTTGAAGCGTAGATATCTTCTGCAGGATTCCCCGATTAGGATGTGCAGGTATGCTTCTTTTAAATCTAGAGTTGCCAACCAGGCATCTTTGCCTAGCATACGAAGTAACTGGTGAAGAGTCAGCATCTTGGATTTTGGAATCTCCAGAAAGGTGTATAGAGTAGACAGGTCCAGGATTGGACACCATGACTTGTCTTTTCTGGGTACCAGGAAAAGCCTTGAATAGATACCTTGTCCCTTTCCTCTTCTGGCACCAGCTGAATAGCCCCCATGCTTAACAGAGAAAATACTTGTTTTTGCGCCTCTGCCCACTGAATCAGGGACAGGTCTGGCCACCCGTTTGCTGTTAGCAATGTGTGGAAATGAAATCTGTATCCCTGGGACACCATATTTAAAACCCATTTGTTCTGGGTTGTGAGTTCCCAGTTCTTTGCATGTAGAGCAATCTTTCCCCCCAAAGGGGCGGTTGAAAGATAAGTGTTGGTAATTTTAAAAGGAAGTCGTTGAGATTTGGAAGTGGAGTCCCCCACTACTTAGCTGTGAGAGTACCCTGGGACTGAAACCTGGGTTTTTTGCTGTGCCTGGGTTTGGCTTGAGAGGATCTGGAAGGGACTGGAAAGGACCAGTTCTTAGTAGGCCAATGTCTACTAAATCTTGGAAGTTGCACTTGTAAGAAATCTTCAACAGTTTGCATAGATTTAGCTTTATCTTCCATCTTACTTCTTCAGCCTTATTGCCAAACAGACGGTCCTGTTTTAAAGGAGCATCCAACAATTTAGCTTTAACATGATCAGGCAAAGACTGCTCCTTAAGCCAATCATGCCTTCTAAGCACAGACCCAGTAACATCAGCCCTGGAGGAGGCCTCTAAGGAATCAAAACCACATTGCAAAGTATGTTTTCCGACTTGTTCGGCAGAATGCATTAAATCCTGTAAATCTTTATTTTCCACACAGTCAGGAATCAACATAATTTTCTGTTTAAGCAGCCCAACAATATGCTGTTGATATTTTAACATATGAAATTGGCAGTTTAATGATCTGATTGCCAAGGTCGCAGAAGTATAAACCTTTTTACCCCATCTATCCAGCACCCTGAAATCTCTATCAGAAGGGGTAGGATTTTTAGCAGTAGAAGCCTTAATGCCCTTGGGCCCCTGAGAAATGGTTTCTGGATCTGCAACAGGATTTTTGAAAAGGAACTTGTGGGACTCAGGAACCCTGTAGTATCTGTCAGGTTTACTAGGAACCAGAGGCAGGGAATCGGGCCAAACTGGATTTTGAGAACACATCATCAACAATGTCTAGTACAGGAGGTATAGCCAAAGGCCTATGCTGAAGTAGAAGCAGGAAATCCCCAAGCCTCTTTTTTGAATCAGAAAATTCCTGGATTTCCCAGTGGAAATGCTCCCTCAAAGCATGTAAAGTTTCCCCAAAAGAAAAGTCCTCAGGAGGGGAAGCAGAGGGAATGGAGCCCTCTGCATCGGAATCCTCATTAGTAGGTATGGACAAATCCAGGTCATTAGAAGAGTCAGAAAAAACAGAATCCTGATCAGAAGATTCATAATCAAGTTCAGCCCTAGGCCTCTTGGGGGGGGGGGGGGGGGGGGGGTTGACTACCCCTGATTAGAGAAGTTAGATCTTCAGCCATTTTTATCATAGGGGCCTGAACATGTGGCCTGGGTGTCGGCTTTTTAGACATGGATCGAGATTTAGGCATTAGTAATGAAGGCGGTGTCGATTTAATATGCAAGTCTGTAGGCATGAATACACCCTCAGAAGCCAGTGCCTGCACAGCGGCTCCAGACCCATTCAAGGTAGAGACATCTGCGGGTTCCATAGGTGAAGCATCTCGAGGCATACCGGACTCCAAATGGGTCTCAGTAGAGGGATGTGAATCAGAAGTAGCGGGTATCAGGGGCTCTAGGGATTAGGGAAAAAGGCGGACAAATGAATGGAATGGCTGACAGCCACACTGGACACCACCTTGGGCATGAAGGATGGGTTAGTTCTGAGAGATACCTTGTCAGCATTGAAGATGATGAAGGGTTCCACAGCCATGAGAGCTTGCAGCTCAGAGACTCTTCTGGCTGAAGTGATGGCCAGAAGGAATGCTGTCTTCCAGGAGAGAAATTTTAGGTCTGTAGAAGAAGCTGGTTCGAAAGGGGGTAGGGTAAGCTTTTCCAATACAAAGTTAAGGTCCCAAGCTGGGGTTGGTGCCCTTCTGGGTGGCCTCAAGTTGCTAGCCCCTCTTAGGAACTGTTTGATCAAAGGGTCTGAGAAAAGGGGCTGCTCAGTGGGAAAATTAGCAGAAGCATGAATTTGTATGGAGGAGAAAGAGGCCACTGTGTAGTAGGTCAGCTAAGTAAACCAGGATGAGAGGGATGGAGGGCTGTGCTGTACTGGCCCCCTTAGCCTGGATCCAGGTGCAGAACCTTTTCCATTTGTCAGCATAAGACTTTCTAGTGCTAGGGTGTCTGGCCTCACAGATGACATCTAGAACCTGTTTACTGAGGTTGGCAGACTGATCTGGGGTTAAGGAATAACCCAAGCTTCCAAATTGAGTGTCTGCAATTGGAGATGCATGAATTCCCCTTCCCTCTGGGTCAGTAGGTTTGGAATCTGAGGAAGATGCCATGGTGGCAGAGGGGACAGGCAGCGCAGCAAGGGGTACCAGTGCAGGCAAGGCCAGTATGGAGCTATAAGGATTGTCATGGGTTTTTCTCCTTTACTTTCAGCAGTACCCTGGGGATGAGAGGTAGTGGAGGAAAGGCATAGACAGATAGATTGACCCAGGGGACATGGCATCCACTTTCCAAGCCATGTAGTGATGCTCCCTGGTGCAGAATTTGCTGAGCTGATGGCTGGTGTGGGAGGCAAAGAGGTCGATGTTCGGTGTGCCTCATTTCTGAGTTATTAGGGTGAAAGTTCTTCTGTTGAGCTGCCACTCGTGTGGGTCCAGAAGATTTCTGCTTAATTGGTCTGCCAGAGAGTTGAGAGAGCCTGGTAGGAATTGTGCTAACAGGTGCAGATGCATGGCAGAGGCTGTGTGCCAAAGGGTCATGGCCAGCCTGCATAGAGGGTAGGAGTGAGTCCCTCCCTGTTTGTTGATGTATCACATCACAGTAGTGCTGTCTGTTTTGATCAGGAGAGCCCCTGGGAAGAGAAGGGGTTTGAACGTTATCAAGGCATGCTGGACTGCCATCATGTCTTTTTGGTTGATGTGCAGAGGGATTTGCTGCGGGCTCCATTTGCCCTGTATGCACCTGCCATCCAGGTGTGCACCCCAAGCATAGTCCGATGCGTCTGTGGCGAGGGTCTGGGCGGTGGGGGATGGTGAGAAAGGCAGTCCCTTGTTGTGGGAGCATGCTGTTGCCCACCAAAGAAAATCATTTCTGAGGTAAGCAATTATAGGAATAAGAGTTTCCAGGTCTTGAGTGTTGACACCAAAGGCTTTTTTAGGTACCATTAAAGTTTCCTCATATGCAGTCTGGCATATGGAATGAGTAGTATGCAAGATGCCATGAACCCCAGAGCTTTCAGGATCTTCCTTGTAGATAACTGGGGCCTGGTAGCTAGTTGAGAGAAGTAAGCTGTCAGGAAAATTAGTTTTTCTGGTGTAAGGAATGCCATCTGGGATGCTGTGTCCAGGTTTGCTCACAGGAAGACAATCCTTTGGGTGGGCACCAGTTTGGATTTCTTTTCATTGACTGCATACCCCAGGGAGGTTATTATGTTTTTTTACAAAGGCCAGGTGCTTCAGCAACTTTTCCTGGCTGTCTGCCTGAATAAGGCAGTCGTCTAAGTATGGGTAAATCTGAATATTCCTTTGTCTGCAAAAGGCAATGGCCGGAGCAAGACATTTTGTGAAAATTCGTGGAGCAGTAGATAAGCCAAAGGGAAGTGCAGAGAACTGAAAGTGTTGAGATCCTGCCCTAAAACGGAGATATTTCCTGCACGACTCCCTGATAGGAATGTGGAGGTAGGCCACTTTTTAGATCTAGGGTGGCTAGCCAAGTGTCCTTGGACAGCATGGGTAGCAGCTGCTGGAGGTTGAGCATTTTGAATTTTGGGATTACCAGGAAGGTATTTAGAAAGGATAGATCAAGGATGGGGAGTTAGGTGCCCTCTGAAGTAGAAACCTTGGCCTGTCTGTTCTGCAGGAATGTGCTCTACTGCCCTCATAGAAAGCAGGGAAATGATTTGCTTTTGAGCCTCTGCCCACTGGTTTGGAGGTAGATCTGGGAACCCTTTTGGGGTTGGAAGGGTGTGGAAGGAAAATTTGTATCCCTGAGACACTTTGTTCAGAACCCAGTGGTCGCTGATAATAGTGGCCCAGGTGCTTGTGTGAAAGAAGAGTTTTCCTCCTAGAGGTAAGTGAAGGTGGGCAGAGGGAGGAGGTGGAGGAGGTGAGTCATTGTGAGTTCTTACCATAAGGGGGTGGCTTAGAGCTCCATGGTTTTGAAGTGCAGGTAGTCCACTGCTTAGATCTCTGCATTCCCTGTGGCTGCTGTCTGGGGAGAGGGGGTCCGATTCTCCGGGGCCTAGGCTGGAGTGGCTTAACCACTTTGAAATTGTCTGCTTTGAAATAGCCTTGCCTTCTGATCCTGCAGCATATGTCACTAGTAATTGCTCAGTTTTTCTTAGAGCTTTAGTCCTGCTCAAGTAGAATCTTGGCCGTCTGTGGACATCCAAGGAATGCAGAATTTTCTCCCCCTTGTTCTGTGGATTTGGATAAAAGGTTGGCAGATGAATAGTTTGGTTAAGGGCCACACTGGAAACTACCTTAGGCATAAATGTTGGATTTGTCCTCAGAGACACCCTGTCTGGGTAAAATATGATAAAAGGCTCCAGAGCCATGAGGGCCTGTAGCTCTGAAACTCTTCTTGCTGAAGTAATTGCTAGTAGCAGAGCCGTTTTCCATGATAAAAACTTTATATCAGCAGTAGCAGCTGCTTCAAATGGAGGCAGGGTGAGCTTTTCCAACACATAATTGAGGTCCCATGCAGGAATTGGTGATCTTCTAGGAGGCCTTAAATTGTTGGCTCCTCTAAGACACTGCTGTAGTAAAGGATGAGAAAAGATTGGTGGCTCTATTGTAATGAGCCAAAATGGCAGAGGCATGGATTTTAATTGATGAGAAAGATAGGCCTTTGTCAAGTATCTCAGTCAAGTATTGTAATATCCAGTTATGCTGTATCAGGTCCTTGTGCTTGATTCCAAGCACAGAATCTCTTCCATTTATCAGCATAAGATTTTCTAGTACTAGGCCTTCTGGCTTCCAAAATAACATCCATCACAGTTTACTGAGAGGTGTTGTTTGTATAACTACATGATCAGCCATGCTGCCAGGTTCAGTGTTTGCAGCTGATTGTGCAGGATCTGATTGTTTTGCTGGGACAGTAGTTGAGGTCTTTGTGGTATGGTCCAAGCTGGGTATTGAGACAAGTTCCTTAGGATTGGGTACCAGTATTGGCGGGGCCAGTCCAGGGCAATTAGTATCATCTTTGGTTTCTCTTTTAGGAGGACCTTGGGAAGAAGAGGCAGTGGAGGAAAGGGGTAAACTGATAGGTTTTTCCAACTGAAGGATAGAGCGTCCAATTTTCATGCTCGTCTGTGATAAGTCCTTGTGCAGAATCTTTTCAACTGATAACTCTAAGGGGAGGCAAATATATCTATGTCTGGGCTCCCCTATTTCTTTGTTATCATGCTGAAGACTTGTGGATCTAGTTTCCACTCATGAGGATCCATAAGATTTCTGCTTAAATCATCTGTCAGAGTATTTTGCTTTCCTGGCAAGAGTTGAGCTTGAAGATGTATTTGGTAAGTCAAAGCTGTGTCCCACAGTGCCATGGCTAATCTGCAAAGGGGGTATGAGTGCGTGCCCCCCTGCTTGTTTATATACCACATTACTGTGGTGTTGTCCGTCTTTATCAGTAGTTGCCCTGGATGAAGTAAGTCCCTGAAAGCTGTCAGGGCATTTTGAACAGCTAGCATCTCTTTCTGGTTGATATGTAGATGCATTTGTTTTGTGGTCCATATGCCCTGAATGCATCTTCCCGCCACGTGGGCCCCCTTGGCATAATCTGATGCGTCTGTTGTTAAGGTTTGTCTGGCAGGGGTAGAGTGAAGGCCCATCCAATGTTTTGGTGACATGCCTTTGCCCACCGTAGGAACTCCTGTTGCAGGAAGGGAATGAGAGCAATCATTGTTTTCAGACTGTGACAATGTTGACTCCATAAACTTTTTAGGTACCACTGAAGTTTCCTCATATGCAGTCTTGCATATGGAATAAGTAGGATGCAGGATGCCATGAAGCCCAAATCCTGCAGAATTTGTCTTGCAGATAACTGGGTTTTTGTTACCATCAGTTTGAAGTAAGTAGTCAGTTGCCTTTGCTTGTCTGGCATGAGGTAAGCCATCTGGGCAGTTGTATTCAAACTTTCACCCAGGAATGTTATCTTTTGAGAGGGTACCAGTTGTGATTTATTTTCGTTTATTGTGTACCCTAGGCATGTTAGAAGTGTTTTCACAAACGCCAGGTGTTGAAGAAGAATGTCCTTGTTCTCTGCTTGAATGAGACAGTCGTCCAAGTAAGGATATATTTGAATACTTCTTTGTCCCCAAAATGCAATTACTGGTGCCAGCCACTTTGTAAAGACCCTGGGCACAGTAGATAAGCCAAAGGGCAATGCAGAGAATTGGTAATGCATTAAGCCAGCCTTGAATCTGAGGTATCCTTTGCACGATTGTCTTATTGGGACATGCAGGTATGCCTCTTTTAGGTTTAATGTCACCAGCCAAGCATTCTCGCCCAGCATGGGCAGAAGGTGCTGCAAAGTCAGCATTTTGAATTTTGGAATGTCTAGGTATGTGTTCAAAATTGATAAATCCAGTATTGGCCACCAGGCCTTGTCCTTTCTGGGTACCAAGAACAGTTGAGTAAAAATATTGTCCTTTTTCCTGTTCTGGTACTGGCTGAATGGCCCCCATATCCATGAGGGACGTAATCTATTTCTGTGCCTCTGCCCATTGATTTTTTGGAAGATCTGGCCAACCGTTTGCCAATGGCAGAGTATGGAAATGGAATCTGTATCCCTGTGATACTATGTTTAGCACCCACTTGTCCTGGGTTATTAACTGCCAATTCTGAGAAAAAAAGTGCTAATTTTCCCCCTAAAGGTGCTGCCAAAAGATAAGTGCTTGGTGAAGGCAGAGGGGAGTCATTGGGACTGTTTTCTGTAGGTTTGCGCTTTATCTCCTCCAGATTTGGAAGTAGAAGCACCCCATTGCTTTGACCTGTATGAATCTTGTGCCTGGTATCTGGAACCCTTAGGGCATCTAGATTTGCCCCTTTGAGCTCTCTCTGACACAGGAAAGGACCAATTTTTTGTAGGCCAGTCCCTACTGAATCTTGGTGGCTGCACTTGTAAGAAGTCTTTTACAGTTTGCATAGACTTAGCTTTGTCTTCCATTTTCTTTAAAACCTCTTCTGCCTTAATACCAAACAGAGTATCATGCTGTAAAGGTGCATCAAGTAATTTAACTTTAACATGATCAGGCAAATTTTGTTCCTTTAACCAGGCATGCCTCCCAATCACAGATCCAGTAACTGCGGCCCTGCAGGAGGTCTCTAAAGAATCAAAACCACATTGCAAAGTATGCTTTCCAACTTGTGCAGCTGCATGCAATAATTACTGCAATTCCTTATTTTCTGCACATTCAGAAATTAACATCATTTTCTGTTTAAGCAATCCCATAACATGTTGTTGATACTTGAGCATATGAAACTGGCAGTTTAAGGCCCTAATTGCCAAGGCTGCAGATGTATAAACCTTTTTTCCCCATCTATCCAGTGCCCTTAAATCTCTGTCAGAGGGGGTAGGATTTTTTGCTGTTGAGGCCTTAACTCCCTGTGGACCCTGTGAAATAGTTTCAGGATCAGCAGCAGGGTTTCTAAATAAAAATTTGAGAGAGTCATGGACCCTGTAATATCTGTCAGGCTTGCTGGGAGTCTGAGGTAAGGAGTCAGGGGTCAAGCTTGTCTCTGTAAACACATCATCCACAATGTCTAAAACAGGGGGTATGGCTAAAGGCCTGTGCTGAGGGAGAAGGAAATCCCCGGGCCTCTTTTTTCATTCTGAGAAATCTTGACTCTCCCAGTGAAAATGCTCCCTCAAAGTATGCAATGTTTCTCCAAATGAATAATCCTCAGGTGGTGATGCAGATGGTATAGACTCCTCTGTATCAGAATCCTCATTGGGAGGTATAGAGAATTCCTGATCAGAAGAGGAATCAGAAGAAATAGAAACCTGATCTGAAGATTCATAATCAGTAGCTTGCCTAGGCCTCCTATCTGGAGGGGGATGGGAACCCCTGATCAAGGTAATCAGGTCTTCAGCCATTTTGATCATCTGTTTTTTAGGCATAGAGGCCTGTGCACATGACTCATGCGTCAGTTTTTTAGTTTTAGAAGTTGCTTTTGTCTTTGGTTTTGTAGTGGTCGTCGGTTTGATATAAAAATGTTGAGGCCTGAATATACCCCTCAGAAGCTGGTGCCTGCTCAGCCGCTCCGGACCCATCCGAGGGAGATACATCCGTGGGTCCAATACTTTGAGTATCTTGCGGCATGCCGGACTCCACATGGGTGTTGGTAGGGGCCTGCGACTCGAAAGTAGTGGGTATCAGGGGCTGTGAAAGTGCGTCACTGAGTACTGGTGAACCGGCGACTGGTTTAGGAGAAGCTTCGTCGTCGGTTTTGGACCTCGGCTGTCTCTCTCTGTCCTTTTCTTTGCATTTTTTATGTACTCCGGTAGTCGGATTGCTATCAGACGACATTTCTGGGTAGGTAAATCTGTTTCCAAAATACTTTGAGGCAAACCTATACCGACGCTTAACAGTGCATTGGTTAAATCTAGCACAAAACCGACAGCCAGGCATGTTGTTATCAGGGCCTTGGCAAGGAATACAGTATAAATGGAAATCCTTATGGAGGTATTTGCTTCCCACAAGTAATACAATTATTAAGTTTTTCTGACATCGGTATGGAGCAAAAAAAAAGTTTCCCCAATGGGGTACTTAGCTTTAGTGAAGACTTCGGTTCTGAAACTCAAAAATATTTCAGAAGTCGGCCAAACGGCACTTGCAAAATGCTTCTGCTTCGGGCACTGCGCGGCAAGAAAGACTAAAGAAAATGGTGTTGGCTGCTTGTTTTATACCCCTGACGACCGGACATCGTGGAAGAGGAGACAGCAACCGATGCAGGACCCAAGACTTTGGAATTCAGGCCGACTGAGGGCAACCTGCCAGCAGATTACCCAAATGTAATGACTGCAACAGTGAAACACGAAGAACATCATACAATACACTAGTTGCATAAAAGTGTGCACATCCTTAAACTAATACTTTGTTGAAACGCCTTTTGATTTAATTACAGCATTCAGTCTTCTTGGGTAGGAGGAGACTATCAGCATGGCACATCTTGACTTGGCAATATTTGCCCACACTTCCTTGCAAAAGCACTCCAAATCTGTCAGATTGTGAGATCATCCCACCAATTTTCTATTGGATTTAGGTCTGGGTTCTGGCTGGGCCATTCCAAAACTTTAATTTTCTTCTGGTGAAGCCATTCTTTTGTTGATTTGGATGTATGATTGGAGTCATAGTCGTGTTGAAAGGTGAAATTCCTCATCTTCAGCTTTCTAGCAGACGGCTGAAGGGTTTGGACCAAAAAAGTGACTGGTATTTGAAACTGTTCATAATTCCCTCCACCTTGACTAAAGCCACAGTTCCAGCTGAAGAAAAGTAACCCCAAAAGCATGATACTGCCACCACCATGCTTCACCATGGGGATGGTGTTCTTTTGGTGCCACCACCATGCTTCACCGTGGGGATAGTGTTCTTTTGGTGATGTGAATTGTTGTTTTGCACCAACCATACCTTTTGGAATTGTGGCCAAAAAGTTCAACCTTGGCCTCATCAGACCAGAACACATTTTCCCATATGCTTTTGGGAGACTCAATGTATTGTTTTACAAATTTTAGCAGGGCCTGGATGTTTTTCTGTGCAAGAAAAGGCTTCCGTCTTGCAACCCTACCCCATAGGCCAGACATATGGAGAATACGGGAGACTGTTGTCACATGTATTAAATAACCAGCACTCATCAGAAATTCCTGCAGCTCCTTCAGTGCTGCTGTTGGTCTCTTAACAGCCTCCCTGACCAGTTTTTCTCTTGCCTTTTCATCAATTTTGGAGGGACGTCCAGTTCTTTGCAACATCACTGTTGTCCCATATTTTCTCAACTTTTTGATGACTGTCTTCACTGTGTTCCATGGTACTTCCAATGCTGTGGAAATTTTTTTGTGAATGAGATTCCTTTGATGCTTTGTAAGCTCTCTGCGAACCATGGCTTTTGCTGAAGCAGGCAACTGAGTAAATATCAGGAAAATCAGCTGAACTTTATTTGGGGTAAATCAGAGTCTCTTTAATTGATGATAGGTGAAAGCTGTAATTAAAGCAAAAGGTGCTTTAACAAAGTATTAGTTTAAGGATGTGCACACTTATGCAACCAGCTTACTGTATGTTTTTTTATTTTTTACATTTTTTTCCCCCAACAGATTTGTTTGCTTTTCAATTGAATTGTACAAGTTATAGGTCACATTAAAGGTGGGAAACGTTTGAAATGATTTATTGTGGTCTTATGTTTTTATATATCACAAAAACCTGGCATTTTAACAGGGGTGTGTACACTTTTTATATCCACTGTACGTACATACGCACAATACACACACAAATATACACACACACACACACACACACACACACACACACACACACACACACACACACACACACACACACACACACAGATCTAAGACCGTGGAATGAAAGTTCAACTGTCTGAATCCACCATCACCGAACACACTTTAATGAAAGCGTTTTCGCTAAAGTGTGTAAAAAAAAAAAAACATTAAATCTACTTTTCCGCAAGCCCCCCTGCACCCCCCCCCACTTTAATACTCTCACTCCGAGATCACACTACAGTGGGGAAAAGGGAATTTTTCCTTATCCGCACCGGAGTTCAACTGGCACAACAGGCATACTTATACTTAGCTTGATACAGATCCCCCACCATGCTCCAAGATTCTCACTACACCTTTCGAAACATACTGGAAAATATTAATACACAACCAAACACCCTAATACTGAATGATTTCAACTACCCTGCCATTAACTGGGAAAACTACTCGTATACCAACACCTTTGACCAGCGGTTCTTGGAATTCATAAATTCTAATGCCCTGGATCAACTAAGCCATAGTCTCACCAGGGGCTCCAATATCCTAGACCTGGTCATTACCAACATGGGAAATCGATGCTCCACACCTATAGTCATCCCCTCATTGGTCAGGTCAGACCATAAGCTAATCACCCTTAACATCCACATCCACCCTCACTCCCCAGTAAGGAAAGCTCCATAAAAAACTTCTCCAAAGCCAACTTCATGCTACTCACGTCAGAAGTTACAAACTTCATGACACCCATGCAGACGGGAACTGAAAGTTCGACTGCCGAGTCCTAAACTAAGGCACTGTACGAGGACATCCCCTCATGCATGAATCGTGCCATCCCAAATAGAACCAAGATGTTCTCCTCCAAAAAAAGGAAGCCAATCTGGTGGTCCCCTGCCATAAACAAACTTTACAACAAAAGGAAGAAACTGTTGCAGAAAAGAGGAAAATCCCAGGATGCAAAAAACTACCTTACCAGCCTTGGTAAGAAGATGAGATCCCTCATAAAATCCTCCAAAGCTAGTTACGAAAATAAAATTGCCAAAGATTCCAAAGACAACCACAAGGCATTCTATAACTATGTCAAGAATCTAAATGGCAATGCTCAGACCTGCTCTGAGCTACAACAGAATGGCATTAAATATACTGATCCCAAGGATATTGCCAATATCCTGGCAGATCGATTCAGTTCCAACTTAACCCCCCTCTCACCCCCTAAATGGCCCATCTCAATACCGGAAGATTGCCACATTCCGGTAATAATGGCCATACAGGTAAAAAACGCACTCTCCAAAGCTAAGAATACAGCATCCATGGGACGAGATGACATCCCGGGCTGTGTACTACATGAACTACAAAATGAACTGGCACCTCATTTAAGTGTAATGTTTAATCATACCCTCACCTCAGGCTTCATTCCCACTGAGTGACGCACAGCTACAGTTATCCCACTCCACAAGGGGGGATCCACCTTGGATCCCAGGAACTACCACCCCATCTGTCTGGCGAGCCTGATCTGCAAGGCCATGGAACTTATAAACAAAGACATTGGCATCCTTAAAACACTGGACCTCACCCAGTTTGGGTTCGTGAAGGGCCGACCTTGTCTCATGAACCTGAATGACTTCTTCGAATCAGTCTCCAGAGCCATGGACGAGGGTAAAACAGTCCACACAGCCTATCGGGACCTCGCCAAGGCCTTTGACACCATCCCCCACTCTGGAATCATAGATAAACTTACTAAGCTGGGCATTAATCCCTACATCACTCGATGGGTTGCCAACTGGCTTACTGACAGAACCCACACTGTAAAAGTAGCTGACTCCAAATCTAGCTCCAGACAAGTGACAAGTGGAATATCTCAGGGTTCAGTCCTGGGACCTCTCTTGTTTGGCATCTACTTCTCTGAAGTACAGGCCAGCACTAAGGGACTCTGGATAACAAAGTTTGCAGATGAAGAATCCCCAAATGATGTCGATACTCTACAAAAGGACCTTACAGAAACAGATGCTTGGTGCCATAGCCATGGGCTCAAGCTCAATGCCAAGAAATGTATAGTTATCCCCCTTTGGGGAAAAAACATGTATCCGTGAATTACCACACAGGTGGCAGTACACTAAACACTGAAAGTGTGATAAGAGACTTAGGGACACAGGTGGACAGTGGTCTCACCTTCAGTAATGACATCGCCACAACAGTCAGGAAATCCTTCTGTGTGGCACACCTCATCACTAAGGGCTTTTCATCCAGAAAGAAGGAGGTCATTGTCCCACTGTACTCATCCCCCAGAAACATTATAGAATACAACGTCCCATTTGGTATGTACCTCTCAAGACATCTGCAACAACTGGAAAGGCCGCAGAAATACCTCACTAAAAGAATCGCAGGCCTAAAGCAGATGCCCTATGCTGGCCGCCTTTTAAAAACTCCAGCTATACTCTGTCGCATATGGTCTATTCCGAGGTGATCTCTGCTTAACATACAAGGTCATATCAAATCCAGAGCTATTGAAAATGCTACACTTAAAGAAATCGCAATCCCTCAGAGCCACATGCTCCAGGGATCTAAACCTTGTCATCACAATAAACAAAACACGCTGAATGTATAGACTCCTGACTCTGGAATAGACTGCCCATACATGTCAAGCAGAGCACCTCTTTGGCCCTCTTCAAAAGGAACCTCGATGACTGGATGGGAGAAAGGAAATTCACTCCTGGGATCACGTTAGTCGTCCTGCTAGACAGGGGTCCAGGGAAGTAAATAGTGTGGGAAGAAATAGCCAAGGAACTGTTATGGCTAGGCTTGTATAGGCCATAGGGCCGATAGCCTACTACCAACCTATGACCCTATCAAGAGGGTGGCATAATGGTTAAGGTGTTTACCTTAGAAACACAAGGTGCAGGGTTTGATTCTCACAGGGGGTAACTGGCTAGGCTTAAAAAATGGTCCAGGAGGGCATTTAGCCTAGTAATAATCTATGAATCTATAAAACCTATGAAAATGCTGCTTCGGTGAAAAGCATTTTCACGCAAGTATGCCCGCCCATTCGCAATTAGGTAAAAAGTGCATTTGTGCAAGAGTCCTAGAACCACACACATATAGGATTAGTGCACACTGCTGTGCAAGTCCATGCTGGATCATGCCAAGGGTCAAGAGGAGGAGAAAATGCTAAAGAAAAAGCAGTCTGGATGCTTCACTTGACTAGAAAACCCAAAGGTAGAACAGAGCTGTTAAAATGGTCACATCTGCAACAGAGAGAGTGACCACACACACTGTAAAAATGCAGAAATTTCACATGTTGTGAGTTGCAGCAACTATGAAGGCTGAATAAAACAGCGAGACTTCCCAAATAAGTAGAAAATAACAAAAAATAAAACCACAAAACGGCATTATCTCAGGACAGAAGCAGCTGGTAACAGAGATACACATTTTGCGCCCTTACTAGGTAAATTTGCCAATTAAGAACAAAAGTAATATTCACAATGACAATGTGCCTGTGTGTTTTTTAGATATGTCGGTTGACTGCTATAATATCAGACATACTACAAGTAATAACTGGAAAATTATTATGGGAAAATAGAAGTTATGTACTCACCATAACGTTCCATCTGAGTAGGTACTTCATTTGTCTGCAACCTGTGGGTATCGGATCCGAGCCAGCAGCTTTCCAAGCTCCAAGATCCGAGTTCCTAACTCCTCCCCCTACCCATAATCCCCTGCTACCAACCATATTACCTCATATCGTTTTTTTTTTGCCTCACCAACCTGGTAACACAAAAATCAACTCTAAAGGTGATCAGAAAATCCCGAACGGTTTGGGGGATGGCAGGGGGGTCGGTTGCAGACAAATGAAGTACCTACTCACATGGAACGTTATGGCGAGTACATAACTTCTTTATCTGAAGTAGTTACTTTATTTGCTCTGCAACCTGTGGGACAGAGTCCCCAGCTACCTTATAAGAACCTGGGTGGTCCTTACGGAAGGATATTCCGAAGCACCGCAGAGCCAAAAGAAGCCCTACTCCTCAAAATCACATCTAGTTTGTAATGAGAAATGAACGTATGAGAAGAGGACCAAGTAGCTGCGGAACATATTTCGTCCACTGGAACCCTAGACCAAAAAGCTGTTGAGGTGGCTACAGATCTTGTAGAATGAGCATGGATACCAACCGGGGCTGGCTTGCCAGAAGATATGTACCCCTGAATAATACACTGACAGATCCAACTTGCTACAGTCACTTTGGAAATGGCTTTACCCATGGCTGATTTTGCATAAGAGACAAACAACTGGTTTGACTTGCGAAACTCTCAGTCCTATGCAAGTAGAAACGCAGCCGTCTGTGCACATCCAATTTGTGCAACGTGTATTCTCCCTTGTTCTGAAATTTTGGAAAAAACACTGGTAGATTTATCGATTGATTTATATTTGCTTCTGAAGCAAACTTAGTCAAGAAAGACGGGTTACTCCTGAGGGACACTATCTTTGTGAAAGATAAGGTAAGGAGGTTTCATACACAAAGCTTGCAGTTCCGAAACCCTTTTGGCCGAAGTAATAGCCACGAAGAAGGCCGTTTTCCATGACAAGAACTTCAACGGAACCGAGACCGCAGGTTCGAAAGGTGGACTCGTCAAGGCTTGCAAGACTAGAGCGAGATCCCATGGGGGAACCACAGACTGTACAGGTGGATTTAAAAGAAAGATGCCTCGTAAGAAGGTTTTGCACAACTCTGTAGTTGCTAAGGAACCTATGCCGTCACCCACATGAAAATGGGAGATGGCCGCCAATTGCATCTTAACCATAGAAGCACTTGCTCCCTGCCGAAAAATCAACGAGAGGAAGTCCAGAATGGTCAGAATAGGGATAGTAAATGGGTCCAAGCCCTTGTCTTTGGCCCAAATGGAAAAACGTTTCCATTTACTGTTGTAATGTTTTCTGGTAGACGGCTTATGAGCCGCAACCAGAATGGCCTTAATGGGAGATGAGATACCGGGAGTCCTAGCCATTATAGGAACTGGATCAGCCAAGCTGCAAGCTTGAGGTTGACCAGGTTTGGGGTTGGGCAACCCGCGGGATGCAAGATCAGGTCTGGACTGGGATCCAGAATCCATGGAGGAGCCACACTGTGAGACCGCAGAAAAGGGAACCAGATCTGTCGAGGCCAGAATGGGGCTATGAGGACAACTGTGCTCCCCAACCGACAGGCTTTCTGAATGAATTTCATCATGAGCGGGAGGGGGGGGATAAGCATAAAGGAGCCCGGGAGGCCAAGCATGGACTAGAGCGTCTCTGGGGGTCTCCCTCTGGGGGGAATTATTGCAAAATAATCACTGCATTTTGTGTTTAAAGGAGAAGCAAAAAGATCGCAGTGAGGCCGACCCCATTTGTGGAAGATACTGCTTCGCAACACTCGTATGGAGTGAGAAGCACCCGACTTAGCTTGTCCACTAATATGTTGGACCGTCCCAGGATGTGCGTTGCTACCAGAAAGCGGTTGGTGGAGATCGCCCATTCCCAAACTCTCATGGCCTCTCGACACAGGGGATAAGATCTGGTTCCTCCCTGTTTGTTTATATACCAGACTACTGACATGTTGTCTGTCTGGATCGCAATAGTCCCCAGGGGAAGAAGGTCATGGAGAGCTTGCAACTCCAAAAGCACCACCCTCATCTCTAGGACATTGATATGCAATGCGGTCTCTAGGGAAGTCCACATGCCTTGAACGGATCTGCCTGAACAATGCCCCCCCCACCCGAGGCGAAAAGCGTCCGTGGTCAACGTGGCTTCGACCGGGGGAATCACAAAAGGCCTCCCTTCTCTGAGTTCCCACGCATGTAACCACCAAAGAAGGGAGTCCCTGCAAACTCTGCTCAGCGGTATCGGCGTGTTCAATGGGTGGAACGAGAGGGACCATTGGACTTGAAGGGTCCATTGTAATATTCGCAGACGGGCATGGAGGGAGAGACCGATCGCTGCTGACATAGACCCCAGTGCCCTCAGGACTAACTCCACTGGAGGAGTAGGACTCCTAAGAAGGGCTAACACCTGATACGACAAGCTGTTCAGTCTGACTGGCGTTAAGAGTAGCTCGGGAGATTCGAGTATCCAACCTGGCCCCTACGAATTCCAGGGCTTGAGTGGGGCACAGGCAGGACTTCTGCCGGCTCACTGAAATGTCTAGGTTGTGGGCTAGAGTCAGTGCGTAATCTCTCGCCACAGAGAGCTGATGCCTGTTGGTCACAGTAAGGAGCCAGTCGTCTAGGTACGGGAAGACCTGAATGCTCTGAAGTCTCAGGTGGGCTGCAACCACTGCCATGACCTTGGTGAACACTCTGGGGGCTGGGGTGAGGCCGAATGGAAGAATCCTGAACTGATAATGACTGGCTCCGAGCCGGAAGCGGAGAAACCTCCTGGATCGTCAGTCCATCAAGATGTGGTAGTACGCATCCTTGAGGTCTATGGAGCACATCCAGTCATTCTCCCGCAGAAGGGGGAGAATAGATTGAAGAGTGACCATCCGGAACTTTTCCTTGGGTATGAACAGGTTCAGAGCGGAAAGGTCTAAGATGGGTCTGAGGTCCCCAGTTTCTTTTGGCACCAAAAAGAACCTTGAGTAATAACCCAATCCGGACTGATCTTGGGGGATGGGCTGGGTGGCTCTTTTTCTTAGCAGCTTCAAAATCTCTGAAGCCGCTGCCTCCCTCTGATCGGGTGGGACATTGGGGAGGCGTCTGGTTTTGGTTGGAAGATTTAGGAATGGAATAACCTCTGGATATGACACGGAGCACCCATCGATCCATTGTAAGGGACTCCCAGTTTGACAGGTGCTCAGTCAACCACCCACTCCACTGCCTCCAGAGAGGGACAGTCGGGCAAGCCCTCAGAGCTGTTGCGCGGGTCTGTCCAAGAAAGGTTCTCTAGACCCGAAATTACGCAGCCCCCCTCTGCCTCTGGGCCGGCGTCCACCTTGTCCTCCTCTGCCTCTAGAGGACGAGTGGTCCGCAGCTGGATGGGATTGCTGAGACTTGCGGAACCACAGCTTCTTTTGTCCCCTCTGATTCCTGGAGAAGGATCTTTGGGGACTAGAGAAGCGGACTCCGATGGCAGACAGCGTCTTCCCATCCTTTTCGCTTTGGACCAGCGTATCGCGAACGGTCTTGCCGAAAAGAGCAGAACTGTCAAAGGGGGCGTTCGCGAAGGACGCCTTGAAGGGATCCGCGAAGTCGCAACGACGGAGCCAGGCATGACGTCGTAAGACGACCCCTGCTCCGCTGGCTCTAGCGGCTCCCTCCGTAGCATGGGAGAGGAGCCGCATAGACGTATTAGAGATGGATTTCAGAGTGGCCATTCGCGTCGCAAACACATCCTTGTCTCCGGCCGACATGGACTCCGGGGGGCTGCAGCATATTCCTTGATCAAGTCTCGCTGCAGCCTGATGGTATGTGCCATATAGTTCAGCGCCCTTATGGAAAAGGTCGCTGAAGCAAACATCCACTTCCCAATCCAGTCCAACGCTCGAGATTCTTTATCTGGCGGGTGGACCAAAGAACTCTCCTGAGCGAGTTCTTTCTTGGTGGTCGCCGCCACCAACATGGCATCAACAGGGGTTCCTTTGGCCCATGACTGTCTATCTGTGGGGGGACTTAGGACTTTATCGGGATGCCTAGGGATTGGCTCCACGGTGTCGGGCTCCTTCCACACCCTGGTGGTAATTAAGTCCACCAGGGGGTCGGCCAGAGGGGACACCCAGGAGGTAGATGGGCCTGCCTCAAATGCCTCCAGGAACACGGATTCATCAAGGGAAGGTTTTTGGGCAGATGACCCCCCTCTAATACGCAACATTTCCATGATGTCTCCAAAGGAGACATCTTTGGGGGGTGACCTTGGGGAACCCTCCCTATCATCTAAGTCCATGTCGGTGGCAACGGACTCGAGGGAGTCCAGGTGCCTTCCTTTTACACCGTTTCCGAGGAACCTCCTCGGTGGGGCTATCCGAAGAGGGCTCGTCCACGGGTTATTGTTCCTCCATGGGAACTAGCTGGAGGGCTTGGGCAGGCTGTCCCGATGGTCGGATGATGGAAGACAGACCCTCATACAGTAGGGGTACGGGTGGATCCGAAGCCTGAACCGGGGTCCTGGAGGACCTCGACAGTACCCTCTCCACTACCTCAAAAGCCGAAGGAGAATCGCCCTCACCAGCCTCTGAGAGCAATCTCCTCGGCTTCGAGGAAGGGGATCGGGGTTGGAGCCGATGCAGTCGGCGCCGAGAGAGAGGTGCGCTCCGAAGCCAACAGCTCCAAAGACACAATTCCCTCAGATCTGACTCTCAGCCCTCGGCCCCGAGAGCTCGGATCCGACAAGCACGAGGGCATAGTCGGCGTTGAAGAGACCAGCGCTATCGGCGCCGACAAATCCCTGGGTCTGAAGGGGCCCGGATCCGATGACTCCGAGATCCGAAAACGAGTCGGAGAAGGAGTGATCGGGGCAAACATGGGGGCCGCACTCCCCCCAGAAGGGGGAGAGGCAAGAGCACCCCCATCTGCATTTGGGTCTGCAAGAACCGACGCATCATCCGATCCATATCTGCTTCGGAGATGCTTCTCGTTGACCTGGAAGAGGTAGTCGAGGCGGGCCGGGAGAGCCACCTCGATGACCTTGAGGGAGACCGATCCTCCTCCGGCGAGAAACTAGGTGAACGGAGCAGAGAGGAGGAGGATCAGGAGACCCTCGAAGGAGACTTAGCTGCTTTAGCTGGCGGAGCCGAGGGTTGAGATTCAGCCCGCCTTTTATGGGATCCATGTCCCTCCTTATCCTTGTGCCTCTTCTCTCTAGCAGAAGAGGCACTAGTTTCCTCAGAGCTCAAACCCGAAGAGGGAGGTTGAGTCCTGGGTTGAGCTAAGGGAACAAAAGGCGCCGGGGCCACCGAGGCAGCCAGAGCCCGAACGGGAGAGGAAGAAGAAGCTGTCTCCTGGGGGGGCTTTCCCACCAGGATCAGCTTGTTCTTCCTATCCCGAAGTGCCCGGGGGGTTAAAGGCTGCACAGATCTGGCAGGCCTCTGATAGATGGGCTGCCCCCAGGCACAAAACGCACTGAGTGTGGCCGTCAGCTGGGGAAAGCTTGTGGCCACACTCAGTACATTTAGAAACAACGGCCTTAGGCCCTTCCGACATCCTAGCACTCACACACACACCCAAACGCTAAGGGGGGAGGGGGAGTGACTAAAGAAAAGCTAATTAACTGCACCAAGAAATTAAACTAGCACAAAAGGGAATTGGAAAAGGGGCTAATACCACACACACACACAAGATTATAAATTCTAGAAAAAAGGTTATAAATCACCAACGTTCTCACCCAGCCAGGAGCTCTTCAAAAGGAAAGCTTCTTCAGCCGCGGCAAAAAACGATCTGCGATAATATGGTTGGTAGCAGGGGATTATGGGTAGGGGAGGAGCTAGGAGCTCGGATCTTGGAGCTTGGAAAGCTGTCGGATCCGATATCCACAGGTTGCAGAGCAAATGAAGTAACCACTTCAGATCAATGATTTATTATAGTGCTTTCTCAACTATTTTTTTTTTTACTTATAAGAGAAATTTGAGTTTTGAAGAAAAGTAACAGAACGATACCACTTTAATCAAACCTCATACTACTAACAAAGTTAAAGGGACTTGTAAATGTGGGTGTGTGATGTATGCAGATTTATATTAGAGGGGCCATACTTTAGTTTTGCACATACATGCATATTGAACCTTTAGTAAGAAATATTGTTTTAATTTTAATTTTCAAGGAGTAGTGTGCATGTTACTAAATGTTCAGATTGTTCAGCTGTTTATATGGGGATGACTAGGAATTTGCAAAAGAGGGTAAAATAAAGTACAGTTGTGTACACATACCATAAATGTAGATGTTAAGAGTGTATTCACTGTTGCAGTCATCACCTGTGGGTTACCCCTGCTGTGGTAGCCCTCAGCCTGCCCAAATACCAGAGTCAATGTTTTTCTGGGTCAGCTGCTGCCGCTTGCAGACTGACGTCAGGTCGTCAGTGCTATAAAACAAGGCAGCTGATGCCATTACATCAGTTTTTCTTGCCCTAACCAGTCAGAAGCCCAAGGAATTATGGCAAAATGGTCCTGGTGGTTAAAAACCACCCTAAGAAGCTTATGTCTCCCTAAAGAAAGAGGATATAAGGGGGAAGGATGGAGGGAAACCAGGACTGCAACAGTGAATACACTCAAACATCTACACTTAAGAAAAGTGTACGCAACTGTACTATGTTCTTCGTGTTTCACTGTTGCAGTCATCACCTGTGGGAGGATTCCCAAAGCTGAGAAGAGAGGTGGAAGGATTAGTTAGAGACCTAGGCATGGGTAAGCAAGCACTGCAGAGACAAACCCTGCCCTAGCCTTACAGAAAAGAGGAAGGTGGTAATGCTTTGTAAAGGTACGGACCAAGGTCCAGGTGGCAGCTTCCAAAATGTCTCTGGTGGGAACTCCTCTGAGGAATGCTGTGGAATTGGAGGCTGTCCTAGTGGAATGGGTAAAAATATATTTAGGGGGTGGTTTCCCATTTAATCTGTAGCAGAAATGGATACAGTGTGATATCCATTTGGAAAAGGTTTGCTTGGAAATGGGCTTCCCCTCTGCCCCTGGGGCAAACCTGACAAGAAGTTGGTCCGTTTTCCTGAAGGGTTTAGTATGGTCCAGGTAGTATCTGAGCTGTCTGTGCACATCTAGTAAGTGCACAATTCTTTCCCCTTGTTTTGAGAGTTAGGGAAGAAGGTGGGCAGATGAATGGCCTGGTTGAGAGTCACAGTAGATACCACCTTGGGCATAGAGGAGGGGTTAGTCCTAAGGAAGACCCTGTCTGCAAGGAAAATGATGAAGGGCTCAATGGCCATCAGTGCCTGAAGTTCTAAAACCATTCTGGCTGAAGTGATAGCTAATAAGAAAGTAGTCTTCCAGGAGAGGTATTTCAGTTCTGCTGAAGCAGCAGGTTCGAAGGGTGGTAAGTATAGTTTTTCCAAAACATAATTCAGGTCCTAGGTTGGCGTGGGTGGTCTTCTGGGAGGTCTGATATTAGAAGCCCCTCTGAGGAATTGTTTAATCAAAGTATGTGAGAAGGGGTTGGTCTGTATTGAAAAGAGCTGAAATGGCTGAGGTGTGGATTTTAACAGAAGAGAAGGGAAAAGGCCACTAATGAGTAACTCCACTAGACAGTCCAGGATAAGAGAGACAAAAGGTCGTGAGGAACTGGCACCTCTGGACTGGCTCCAGGAGCAGAATCTTTTCCACTGCCCTTCGTAAGATTTTCTGATGCTGGGCCTTCTGGTCTCTGTGAACATATCTACTGTTTGCTTAGCAGGTGCCCCTTGCATGCCTTTAGAGTATTAGCCATGCTGATAGTTTGAGAGCCTGCAGGTATGGGTGCAGCACCCCCCCCCCCACGCTCAAGTCAAGAGGTCTGGGAGCAGGGGAAGCTGCCTAGGAGACTGTAATGTCAGGCTATGCAGGAAGGGGTACCAATGCTGTCTGGGCCAATCTGGAGCAATGAGGATGGCCTTTGGTCCCTCCTCCCTTATCTTGATCAGTACCTTGGGAATAAGAGGCAGAGGAGGGAATTCCAGAGGAAGGTCAAGGCATCCACCTTCCATACTAGGTGGTGATGCTCCCTGGTGGGGGTCCAGTAAGGTTCTACTTAAGTGCTCTGCCAGGGTGTTGTTGATCCCTGGTAGGTATTGAGCTTTTAGGTGTAATCCCATGGAGAAAGCAGTCAGCCAGAGGTTCATGGCTAGCCTGCACAGAGAGTAAGACTAGGTCCCTCCCTGTTTGTTGATGTACCACATTACTGTGGTGTTGTCTGTTTTGATAAGGAGAACCCCTGGCCTGAGATGGGGTTGGAAGGATGTCAGAGCCTTTTGTACTGCCATCATTTCCTTCTGGTTGATATGTACGGTAAGGTGCTGAGCATCCCAAATACCCTGAGCACACCTGCCTGCTAGGTGAGCGCCTCAAGCAATGTGAGGCATCGGTAGGACGGATGCTGAAGGGGAGACCCTTGTTCTTGGCACAGGCCTTGCCCCCCACAGAAACTCGGCCCTTACACTGTGGATCACAGGGAGAGAGGTCTCTAGAGGCTGCGAGTGTTGACACCAAAGGTTCTTTAGATACCACTGAAGCTTCCTCATGTGAAGCCTGACCAGAGGAATTAGAAGGATGCATGATGCCATGTAACCCAAGGCTTGCAGGAACTTCCTTGCTGTGAGGTGACTTTTGGATGCCAGCTGAATAGAGAGGCAGGAAGCTCTGCTTTTCTGGGGATAGGAAGGCCATTTGGGATGCTGTGTCCATCAGTGCCCCCAATAAAATGATCCTCCTGGAGGGTGTTTGCTTTGATTCGTTGATGGTGAACCCCAAGTTAGGAGGGTTTTGAAAAAGCGGAGGTCCTAGAGCAGCTTTTCTTTGCACTCTGTCTGAATGAGGCAGTCATCCAGACAAGGGTAAATCTGTATAATTTTCTGTCTGCAAAATGCTTTGGCCGGGGCCAAACATTTAGTGAATACCCTGGGAGCAGTAGATAAGCCAAAGGGAAGCGCAGAGAACTAAAAGTGTTGTGAGCCTGCTCTGAAGTGCATGAATTTCCTGCAGGATTCCCCTATGGGGATGTGGGATGTGGAGGTAGGCATCTTTTAGGTCTAGTGTCACTAACCAGGCATTTTTTATCAGAATAGGCAGAAGCTGCTGCAAGATTAACATTCTGAATTTGGGGACCACCAGGGAGGTGTTCAGAATAGACAGATCCAGGATGGGGTGCCAAGTGCCACCCTTTCTGGGAACAAGGAACTGCCTGGAATAAAAGCCTTTGCCCATTTGATCTGCGGGAACAGGTTCTACTGCCCCTGGGATATGAGTTTGAACTTAAATGCCTCTGTCCACTGATTTGGAGGTAAGTCTGGGTACCCTCTGGGAATTGGGAGTTCGTTGAAAATGCACTTGTATCCCTGAAAAATTATCTTTAAGAAACCATTGACCCTTTGTTACAGACAGCTATTTTTCTTTGCAGAGGGACAGCCTTCCTCCTAGCTTTTGGTGGGTGAAAGGAGGACAGAGGGGGGAGTGAGAGTCATTGAGAGTTTTTGCCATAGATGGATGATTTAGACCTCATTGCCTTAGGGGCGGAAGTGGTCCACTGTTCGGTTTTCTGCTGTCCCCGGGATAGGGACCTGAGTGCCCTGTCCCTGCAGGGCTTACCTTGCCCCTGTCTGCTAGGTGCAGGAAAGGACCTGTGCTTAGAGGGAACATTCCTGCTGAATCTAGGAGGTTGAACCTGAAAGAAATCTTTTAGTGTGTGCATAGATTTTGCTTGGTCTTCCATCTTTTTTAAGCACCTCTTCTGCTTTTTCTCCAAACAAATGGTCTTTACCCATGGGTGCACCAATTAATTTAGACTTGGCATGATCAGGGATAGGTTGTTCCTTCAACCATGCATGTCTCCTAATGACAGATCCAGACACTGCTGCCCTGCTAGAGGCTTCTAGTGCATCACATCCACAGTCTAAAGAGTGCTTTGCTACTTGACAAGTAGAGTGCAGTAAATCTGCTAACCCTTTAGAATTGGCACAGTCAGGACAGGTAGAAATCTTTTGCTTTAATAGTTCCAAAGTGTGTTGATATTTTAACATATGGAACTGACAGCTGAGTGCTCCGATAGCTAAGGTTGCAGAGGTGTAAACTTTTTTACCTCATCTGTCCAGAGCTCTGGCATCCTTGTAAGAAGGAGTAGAATTCTTTGCAGAGCTAGCTCTAGCTCCTTTAGGTCAGTGTGTAATGACCTCCGGGTTTGCAGCAGGATTATTGTATAGGTATTTGTGAGAATCTGGTACTCTGTAATAACGGTCAAGTTTACTGGGAGCAGGTGGGAGGGCATCACGAACAAAGCTGAATTCATGGAAAACATCATCCACCACTTCTAAGATGGGGGGGGGGGGTGACCATGGGTCTGTGCTGGGGCAGGTCTAGAAACTCTCTTAGCCTTTTCTTAGACTGAGGGAAGTCCTGCGATTCCCAGTGGAAATGTTCCCTGAGGGTGTGAAGGGTTTCCCCAAAGGAAAAGTCTTCTGGTGGGGAGGCAGAAGGAATGATTCCTCTACATCTGAATCCTCATAAACAGTCAGAGGTTGTTGTTCCTCTTCAAAATTTGAAAAATTAGATTCCTCAGAATCCTGCTCTGTCATTAGTTCAGGGTGTCTTTTCCTTTTAGAAGTTGTGGTCTGACTGCCCCTGATAAGGGAGATAAGATCTTCTGCCATCTTAAGCATTTGGGCTTGGGGTATTGGAGCAGGATAAGATGGCGGCTAGAGGTAGATTTTCTAGGAGTGGCCTGGCTTCTAGGCCTAAGAGTATAGTACAGTTTTGTACCTACCATAAATGTAGATGTTCGAGTGCTCATACAGCTGCAGTCATTACAGATGGGTTATCCTGCCGCCAGGCGGGTCCTTGGTCGGCCGAATTCCAAAGTCTAGGTCCGGCGTCGGTTGTCGCCGCTTCTTCCCTGACGTCAGTGCGGTAGGAGTATAAAAGAGGCAGCCAACGCCATTTTCTTCAGTTTTTCTTGCCCCAGATGTCAGGTGCCCTCAGAAGGAAGGCAAAACATATTGTTATGCAAACATGCAATATAGATAAATCAAAAAACAGTAGTTGCAAGCAAATACACCATAAAAGAATACCCCAAATAGGTTGTATGATAAAGGTGTTTGACATAAGGCCTGTCCTAAGAGGGGACGGAGGGGGGGTAACCTGGACTGCAGCTGTATGAGCACTCGAACATCTACATTTATGGTAGGTACAAAACTGTACTATGTTCATCATGCATACAGCTGCAGTCATTACAGATGGGAAGAATCCCAAAGCTAAGTAAGGGTGGTAGGCACTAAGTTGAACTAGGAGGAGCGAGGATGCCTTGCAAGACTGCAGTGGCAAAGCCCGCTCTAGATTTAGAGTATAGTGGAAGGTAGTAGTGCTTGGAGAAAGTGTGCACTGAACTCCAATTAGCTGCTTCCAAAATGTCCTTGGTAGGGACCCCCCTGACGAAAGCTGCAGAGGTAGCTGTGGCCCTGGTGGAGTGGGATCTGATGTATGCAGACACAGTTTTTCCATGAAATGAGTAACAAAAGCGTATGCAGTGGGCTATCCATTTTGAAATTTTCTGTTTGGAAATAGCCTTTCCTCGAGCACCTGTAGCATAGGACACAAAGAGTTGCTCAGATTTCCTGAATGGCTTTGTTCTGTCCAAATAATAACGACGTTGTCTGTGAATGTCCAAGGAATGTAGTAGTCTTTCCCCCTTTGTTTTGTGGATTTGGATAAAAGGCAGGTAAGTGGATGGTCTGATTCAAAGCTACACTGGATGCTACCTTTGGAATAAAGGTAGGGTTGGTTCGTAAGGAAACTCTGTCCTGATGGAAAATGATGAATGGTTGCACAGCCATGAGGGCCTGTAGCTCCGAAACCCTGCGTGCTGAGGTGATAGCCAGAAGAAAGGCGGTTTTCCATGACAAGTATTGTAGTTCTGTTGAAGAAGCTGGCTCAAAGGGAGGGAAGGGTCAGTTTTTCCAATACTAAGTTGAGGTCCCAAGCTGGGACTGGTGGTTTCCTTGGGGGTTTTATATTTTTTGCCCCTGTGAGGAACTGCCTTAAGAGAGGATGTGAGAATAAAGGAGGATCTGTGTTGTATTGTGCAAAAATGGCTGAAGCGTGGATCTTGATGGAGGAGAAGGAAAGTCCACTGTTTAACATCTCAGCTAGGTACTGTAAAACTTGAGGTATATTTATTACCCAAGGATTCTGGCCCTTTTCTTGATTCCAGGCACAAAATCGTTTCCATTTGGCGGAGTAGGCTTTTCTAGTAGAAGGTCTTCTGGCCTCCAAGATGACATCCTGCACCTCCTTGGAGAGGAGAGTCTGTTGGGAAATTAAGGAATTCTCCATGCAGCTAGATTTAGGGTTTTGAGCTGGCTGTGAAGGGTTTTGTAGTTGTGCTGGGACAACAGAAGAGGGACTAGAGGTAGGATCCATGGTGGGGAATGTGTCAGGCTCTTTAAGAGCGGATACCAGTATTGTCTTGGCCAGTCTGGAGCAATGAAAATCATTTGCGGCCTCTCTGCTCTGGCTTTTAATAGAACTTTGGTCAGTAGAAAAAGAGGCGGGAAGGCATAAACTGTCAATGTTGTCCAATTGAAAGAGAGTGCGTCCACTTTCCAGGCCTGTGGATGATGGGTCCTTGAACAAAATTTTTTCAACTGGTAATTTCTGTGGGTAGCAAATAGATCTAGGTCTGGCTGTCCCCATGCCTGAGTTATCTTTGTGAAAACTTGAGGATGCAACTTCCATTCGTGTGGATCTGTCATATTTCTGCTTAGGTTGTCTGCCAGTGTGTTTTCCTTCCCTGGCAGGAATTGTGCCTGTAGTTGAATTTGCAATTCCAGTGCTGTGCTCCATAGGGTCATGGCTTGCCTGCACAGGGGGTATGAATGAGTTACCCCTTGTTTGTTTATGTACCACATCACTGTGGTGTTGTCTGTCCTTATCAATAACTGGCCTGGATGCAGTAGGTCTTTGAAGGTCATAAGAGCATTTTGCACAGCTAGCATCTCCTTTTGGTTGATGTGTAGGTGCTTCTCTTTTTGAGACCATTTTCCCTGAATGCACTGATCTGCCATGTGTGCTCCCCAGGTGTAGTCTGAGGCGTCTGTTGTGATGATTTGAGTTGCTTGAGGTACACAGAAAGGGAGACCTGTGATTCTTTGGCATGCTTGAGCCCACCACAAAAATTCCTTTTGAAGGCATGGAATGAGTGGTATAATTGTTTCCAAGCTGACCTAGACTTTGGAATTCGGCCGACCGAGGACCCGCCTGACAGCAGGATAATCCATCTGTAATGACTGCAGCTGTATGCACGATGAACATCCATCGGTCTGAGAGAAAAGGTAGTCGGGTGAGAAGATGTCGGTTTTTATCTAGAATGGGTAGTGCGAAAGGCCTCCTCTGAAGCCGGTGCCTGCGTCGAGGCTCCGGACCCAACCAAGGCAGAGACAACCAAAGGCTCGGAACACAAAGAAGATTTCTGCGGTATACCGGACTCAGAAATGGTCTCGGTAGAGGCCTGCGTAGACATTATATCAGGTATCAGCAGCTGAGAAAACGCCCCTCTGAATTCCGGAGAACTGATTACCTGCTTAGTGGTAGAGTTGTCGGAAGGCTTAGCCTTGTATGGTCCGTCTCTATCTTTATCCCTACATTTTTTGGAATGTCTAAAGATTGTTGGCTGATGGGCAACATTTGTGAGGATGAAAATACCTGTCTACAAAAAGAGCACTATGATGAATGGTTCTAGAGTTAAAGAGGGCATAGAACCGGCAACGGGGGACGTCGTGGTCTAGGCCTAAACAAGTGATGCAGTATGACTGGAAGTCTCGGTGTGGGATCTGCTTTCCACAGACGAGACAATTGTTAAACTTTTTCAGACATCGGTGAATGCAAAAAAAAAGGATCCCCAACAAGGTACTTTGCTTTAGATGTTTTCAGCTGTGATCCGAGCTCTGGTAGCGACCGACCGGCACACTTGCAAACTGATTCTGCTACGGGCTCCACGACAAGAAAGACTGATGTAATAGCGTCAGATGCTTGCTTTGCAGCACTGACGACCTGACGTCAGTCTGCAAATGACAGCAGCTGACGCAGAAAAATATTGACTCTGGTATTCGGCTGGACGAGGGCTACCACATCAGGGATAACCCTCCGGTGATGACTGCAATAGTGAAACACGTAGAACATAATTTGTATTCTATTAAAACATGCAACTTGAACAAGGGATTTGTTTAAACATACCAGGGAATGTAAACATTAAAACATTATAAAAAGGTTTTATTTTATATTGTCGATCAGACTTTTATTGATTTAAGGGGTGGGGATTTTAAGAATAGATTAGAAATTACACAGACCGAATGGAAATTTAAACTTTGACCAGACAGCTTTCTGGGTTTGAATGATGCAATTAATATTAAAAATGTTTTTTTTTTTTTTTTTTTTTTTTTTTTGAAAAATAGAAAGTTAAAAAAGAATAAACATCAGAGATACACAAGGTATTTTAAACATTTACTATTCATTATTTGGAAGTTTTATTAGGCTAATTAATAGTCATGTGGTTTTTAACTCATTATAAATTGAATGGCATCATGTTATATGTTTCTGATGAAGTCTATGTATACTCAGACTGCTGCAAACTTTTTCCCTTCAGTTGTGTGGAATTAAAAATGCTGTCTTTCACAACTGTAACAAAGGACCAAACCTGCAAATTATGGAATACTTCCCGGTTAACTTTTCTTTTCCTCTCTTTTTTTTTTTTTTTTTTTTTTTTTTTTTTATTAGCAAACTTACTACCTTAGTGAGTACCTCATGGAACTAAATTTCATGCAAGGCTCTTCTGAAAAGGGAACTTGCACTTCATTTGACTACCCAATCATTAAAAATGCAGACAAATATTTTATTTATATACATTCTTTTCTTGGAATGCCTTCTTAATTACTCCTGAAATATGTTCCTATGCCATTTAATATACTGACCATACACACACACCTTCAGACACACATTTTAAAACTGCTCGACTAAAAAACAAGAAGTATACATATAGTAAGACAGGTATTGTAAAGGCTTGTCTGAAAGTTACATGCCAATTTAAAAAAAAAAATGGTAATTTGACTAATACCAGTATGGGTCCCTTTTGCAAATATAGTGAATGTATCGTATTTGCATAGCTAAGAAAAAGTTTGTCGCAGAACATGCAAAATACAACTGTGGATTAAAACAGGTGAACTCTTGAACATTTTTAAAATGGCTTCTGCCAATGACCTTTCTGTCTTTTAATGTTCATCAGACAGCAATTTTGAATCCTCTTTAAGGAAAATGGAAACATCAACTAAGCCATGACTTCTGCACAAACAGATGTTAAGCGGTCGCCTCTATGGTGCAAATGTGCAACGGTGGCATTGAAACACAACACTTTACACTTTACATGTACATGTGCTTTAACCTTTACATGTACATGTGCTTTAACCTCAAGTGCTATATGAAAACAGTGCTGTTCACAGTTGTTTACTAGGCTAATGACCACAAGGGCCTTTTTAAGCTTAGCCATGCATCCCAAATCTGACAAGTTCTGGTACCCTTGATATGTGTAAGCAGGGGCTTGGGAGGTGAAACAATTACAAGCAGGGGCTTGAGAGATTAACTATTTGCAGGCTGACTGTGTCCATTAGAGAGACAGGTGTCAAATCATTTGACTTGCCCCCCTTTTTCTCATTTTCTACATGGGGTCGGGGTAGTGTGTTAACTGTCACCATCTCTCTCAATTCAATGCCAGACTTCTGCCTTCTTCAACACTCATGCCTGACTGTCACAGATCTTCTTTCACATAGTCCATCCACCTCTTAGCTGAATGTCCCTGCTTCCTCTTACCTTCTTCCTGTCTGTCCCAAATCTTCCTCAACAGACTATATTCTGCTTTTCTGCACATGTCCAAACCACCATAATCTGTTCTATTTGATCTTTTCTGCAATTGGAGCTAATTTGGCTTCCACTCTTATATCCTCACTTCTTTGTCTGTCCCACAGGGTGCATCCTACCACCATTCACAGGCACTTAATTTCCATCACCTCTAGATTCTTTAGCTGTTCTGCCTTTACTGCCCATGTTTCTGTACCATACAGTAGTACTGGTCACACCACTGTCTTGTACACCTTACTTTTCAGCTTCTTTGGCATTCTTCTGTCATAGACCACACCTGACACTCTATGCCAGTTGGCTGCAGCACCTCTAGCTTTGACCTCTTCATTCAGACTTTCCTTTACTTTTCCTCAACCACCCCTCCCAGATACTTGAAGCTGTTTAACTGTTTCACTATCTTCCCTTCTTATCTTTATTCTCAGCTTCTGCTGATTTCCCCAATTTACTGCCATTACCACCATCTTATTGCCATTACCACCATCTTATCTGTGCTTAGTTTCATCCCATTAGCCTTCAGTTTTGCATTCCATTCACCTATCCTTTGCTGAAGTTCTAGCTCAGAGTCTGCCTGTAATGCCACATCGTCTGCATACAGCAACTTTGTTGATCTGTCCCCTCCGACCTGTTTGCCAATGTAGTCCACCACTGGTATAAACAGCAGTGGGCCCACACCTGAACCCTGGTGTACACTCACTCCCACGGGAACCTCTCTGTGAGGCTCTCCCCTCATCTCTAGCTTCTTCTCAAGTATCTGTCTCACTGCAAACATCAGGTCAATTGTGCTGCATCTTGTTCTAAATCCGAACTGCTCATCTCCCATCTTACATTCTACTACTCTACATATCTGTTTATCAATCACCCTCTCCAGAACTTTCATGCAACGTGATAGGAGTTTGATGCCTTTGCACTGCCCACAGTTGTGGATGTCCCCTTTCTTCTTGTACACTGGCATGAGTATGCTTATTCTCCAGTCATCTGGAATACGCCTTTCTCTCCACACTGCTATTAGCACCCTCAGGAGCCATTTCTCCCTTATCTCACCCAGCATTTCTTTCACATCTGCAGTGACCTCATCTGAGCCTGCTTCTTTCCCTGACTTCATTTTCCTTGGAGCTGTTTTTATTTCTTCTAGGCTGAGCTCCTCCTTTTCTTATCGTAGGCTGTTTCCGGGGCAGAACAGTTTCTGTGGAGATTTCTTCATTCAGAAGCTGCTGAAAATACTCCTTTCATCTGCCTTTGATGTCCTGTGAACTGGTGAGCAGGTTGTTACTGGCATCCTTTATAAAGGGTACCCGATTATCTTCTTTATCTTTCTGTCTTTGCCTTGCAACCTGATACAGTTTCTTTGTGCCGCTTACTGACTCACTTTCCAGAAATTGGTAGAGTGCCTCTGATGCCCTACTCTTTGTTACTGCAACTTTCTTAGCTTCTTTGTTACTTCCCCTTCCCTGACTTTCCTACATTAATTGTAGGTCTTACCAACAGCTCTGTTGACATCAGGGCAATCAAGGTTGAAAGCATCAACACTGAAGGAGGCCATCGATGTTAATGCTGAAGTCAACTGATCAACTGATGGCCAAGAAGGTACTGGAGCTCAAAAAGAGCCCAGGGCAAAAGGATCTGTCAGTAAACCTGATTTATAATCCCTAATACTACTGGAGGAGGACAAAGGAAAACAAACCTGTTGCAAACTGGAAAATGCCTTCAACATTTTGGTGTAGACAAGTTAGACTAAATGTGGCCTAAGAAAGTCAATTGGATGCAGAGAACAATGAATAAGGCTTAGGAGTTTGGAGCTCTGGTTCTGAGACTACAGATATAGCACTTGCGTCATAGACAAACTTACATTTATATAAAAGTAATCAAACCATACTATCATGTTCACATTTACAAATGTTATAATTCACATTTACTGTTACATATCATATAAGATAAACAGCATTACATAAATCATTTAATTCCAGTCTTCTGTTAAACCTCATTCTTCCTTAAAAACACTTTTCTGCACATAATGTTCCTACAACTTCCATTATTTTCTATGTAAATTGAATCCCACCCTTTTCTAAAGATCCCACTCCCTGTTCTTGTATCTCTGTTACAATATTCATGGCTTCAATTATAGTTGGTTTAGATTTTGATTTTCATTTTATAATAATTACCTTTTTGGCAGCCACAGAGATAAAACTTAAGGCCTTACTATGTCTAGGCAATTCGGATCCTGCATCCCAACTAAAAAGAAAAAAAAAATCATTTTCTTAATTACGCTCATTTGCTTGAGATAGAAGGAAGCAGACAGACATGTCCTTTTGAATGGAGCTACACCAGAAGCATGCAAGGCAAAATCAAAGCATAAAAAATTAAAACAACCTTCTCATTTAGTACCAGACTCAACTACCTGAGGTTTTATGGAAACAGAAGGAGCATCATTGACTGTAGGGATATTTTTTCTTTAGAAAGGAACAGCTTTTGCAATGGAAGGAGAAGCCCTGGAATCAGAAAATGTCACAGCCCTAAGCTTTTTAAATCCCGCCTTAATTTTGCACCCTTTAATAGTGAAGGGTTTGAAAGAGGCACAAACAGAACTGTCCTCGGAAAATTAAGCCTCTCTCAGACACCTTTGAATGCTTGATCTGAGGTGAAATCTCTGATCAACAAGGGCACCTTCTTTAGTAAAGCGATACTTAACTTTTAATTCACAGCAATACACCAAATCTTAACAACAGCACAGAAACAACAAGCAACAAAACATAGAAGAGTACTGTATCAATCTACAACTTAAATGTCACTGTTGAAATGTAAAATAAAATAGCCACAACACAGCAAGATAGAGCAAGTAGTAAGAGTTATCAAACATACATAGCAAAGTATGTAAAATGGTACCTAAGGAGAAAACGGGAAGGGAACTTTACAAAAACTTTCAACAGCAAAAATGCTCTTGCATGCAAAACAAAGCTGGAAAGAAAGGGGAAAAAAGGGAAGTTATCTAACCTTCAGGAGGGCAACAAATTGAAAGTGGAACAACTTTATCTCAGAGACTGGGGACATTCTGAAGAGCGACCAACTTCAATGCATGGCTAAAGAGATTCAGAAAGGGGGGGGGGCTTTAGTACCTAGGGTTATGGACAAAGGGGAGGGATTAAAGTAGCTGTAACTGGTTTAGTCTGGTAATGATGGTACACTGCATGCAAGTCTACATACAGTGCCATTCTGTGTCATGGGCACCTATTTAAGACAGCAGTGATGGATTTGAAAACTGACAGTTATAAGATATAAAGTGAAGTAATAAGCTGCCCCTGTTAGAAACTGCAGTTCCAAGTTATTCAACATTACCAAAAGCATATATAGCAGAAGTTCAAAACAGTTATGGCTCTCTACAATTTTCAATCATGACTACTTATTTTTTAAATGGCTTAACATAATACAAACATAAGCAATATAAGTGCAACATGTCAATCTCTGCTAACCCACCATTTCATACCCCAGCCAAGAAAACACATTTCAAATAGAATATAAACTGGTGGCAGCTATACTGCTCCCAAGAAGATAATTTAACTATACCAGAACAGAAGTTCTGGTAATGAAAATAAGACCAGTCAAGAAATACCAAATTGGTTAGATATCTAAAGTCACAGTTAAGAATACAGAAGTCACCTTAGCGCGATTGATGCTCAGCAATCATAAAGCTATCAAGAACAGCACTGCTATCAAAGACCTGCTTTATAAACCAAGAAAATTATCTAAAGTAAATCAAACCTTGCCAACTTGTAAACCATCTAGAACAGACAAAGTAAAAGTTCAATGAATGAAGGTAATAACAACACATCAGCAGCAGGATTAACAAAAACAACTCTATAAGATCTGTGTATCTATATTATTTGTATGAATACCTATCTGTACAAATGAAGATACATTTTACTACACTTTCAAATAACACAATTTTAACTGTACCTAAAATTTTGGAGCAGATGATGAGCACACAACCACAGATGTAAAGAACAAAACTTGAGCAAGTAATCCACAGCATTTACAAACGATAAAATTTCCAAGACCCAAGTAAAGAAGCCAGTAAAATAAAAACTGTACAACACACAAAATAATAAAAATACTGGATCAACAAGACAGACTGAGGAATAACAGCTTTATTAATCACAAATAAAAAGTGGACGCTTTCACGGTCATCCAACCGCTTCTTCAGACTGAAAAAATACACACTCCAATTTTCAATTTAAAACATCTCTTAGCCAATCACACTACTAGTGTTCATTACTATTAATGACATCAAAAACATGAGCCAAAAACACTTCCATGGCTAAGGAAAGAGACTACTTATCTAGTTGCACTATAAATAATATAAATACATAGCACTGATAAAAATATCACACATAAAAAGTAACAAATAAAATACTTATGTCTAATAGTTCTGTAAATTCTGACATCACATAGACTACTATTCAGTGTTTAAGTGGTCAAGCTTTTAAAAATGGTTTTAATGACAACTTACCATTTAAACCAGGTGATTTATCAGCATTAAAAAATAAAATCCATTTTTGTTCTGCTGTCTCTGTAACATTCTTTATATCACCCCCTTATTCCTTCTGCTATGACTTCTAAAACCAAGAATTTAAAAATATGTCCCCGACCTTCCTTAGCAACATGTTGTGCCAATGCATTTGTCTCATTGGCATTCCTAATATCCCTGGAGTGCTCCAATATTCTGTCTTTTAGTGAGCGATTAGTTTTTCCTAAATAGAAAGCATAACGTGCTACAAAACTGAAATACACAACATTCCTAGTTGTACAAACAGCGTAGAAACTTAAATCAGTTTTAAAACCTGCGTATGGATGTAAAAAATGCGCTTCTGTACACATGTAACTACATGCTGTAAATTTCCTACAGGCATATGTCCCAATCCTGTCAGATACTACTATACTTGTACTTCTGCTAGATTTATAGCATAAATGCCTCTTAAGGGACCTACTATTCCTAAAAGAAAAATGTGGTCCTTCGGCAACATCATCTTTCAATTCAATAGCAGTAAGAATATTCCAATTCTTCTTTATAATATCACAAACCTTATTTATAAATCACTAGAATATGAAAGTGGTACCCCAAGAGTATTAATATTTGCAGTTCTTTCTGCTTCAGCAAACCCTGTGGCCGCTTCACTATAGTATGGTTTACATTTGTCTCCCTCTCCTTCCATGCATTGGTAATACATATATCTATAGCCTTCTCCTTATAACCCCTACTAAGGAATTCATGTTTTAACAATAATACTGCTGATTCGAGTTGTGTATCACTGTTATGTAATCTCATAACCCTGCAGAATTGTCCTTTCATAAAGTTACGCCTGACATCTCTGGGATGCATGCTTTGGTTATGTAATGCATTATTTTTCCTTATAGGCTTTCTATAAAAGCTAGTTTCTATGCGTTAGTGAATGTAGTTTTCCAAGACTTCTCAATAGTCTTAGAAATTCAAATGTTATCTGCAAATATAAAATCAAAGGTTAATAACAGTATCCTGATGCTTAGACCAATGCATAATTAAAAGGGTTCCTATTAGAATGCCAAAAGCTTAAAATAGCAAACGACCTAAAGCTTTAAAGAAAATGGAGAATGTGACCTTCAGGAAGTCAACAACCGAAAGTGGGACAACTTTATTACCTGACAGGTACTTCTCTCCTGTTGTGATGCATTTAAGAAGTAGAAGCAGAACATGGTTTCTAATTATAAAGTACCTCCAGTAGTTTTTGGTGGGAAATATTTATTTTAGCAGTCATCCTCCAAAAACTTCAGCATTCAAAATGAAAACTAGTCCTAACTGGAAAAAGATGCACGTAGAAACATTATCTCCTCGTCCCCCAGTCAGCTTCCACCCCTCAAATTCTGCACAGCCATTAACTCTGAAAAATATTGAAAATAAATAAATAAATAAATAAAAATGACTGTCAAGCTAGGGGTAAAGTCGGGCTAAGGAGAATGTCAGCGAAATGTGCTTATGCCAGTCTGAAGGAGTAAGAATGGTCATTTGTTCCTGGCTTTTTTTCCCCCTTCTCTCTCTGCTCTTATCATGTTTACCTGCAATGTATGTTCTCATAGTTAAAAGAAGACACTCGTTTGTCCACATGTCAAAGGACAGGGAAATACTCTGATCTGAGAATAGATATACACAAAGGTAACAATTTCTAATATAAATCAAACAAGGATAAAGACACTGGACAGTAATGGCTATGAGAATTTGTTTAAGTCATGTCCATGACTTTTCACTTATTAAGTCTTTATGGGTGCATTCAGAGGCCACGTAGTTGAAACACAGTTGTCTTTAAGGCATCCTTTTCATATATCCTATTGGCCTCTACTACATGATGTTTAAGATACTACATGAACTCGGGCATGAACTCTCAGCTTCATAAGACACCCTATTCAACCAAAGCCTGAGCACCGGCTTCATCCCAGCTGAATGGAGGATAGCCACTGTCATCCCTCTACACAAAGGTGGAGTGTCCACTGACCCAGGCAATTATAGGCCCATCAGCCTAACTAGCCTGATCTGCAAGGCCATGGAACGCATTACCATGGACGCTATAAACAAGGACACTGGCAACCTCCAAACACTTGACCCTACACAGTTTGGTTTTGTCAAAGGGAGATCGTGCCTGTTAAACTTGGTTGACTTTTTTGAAACAGTCACCAAAGCCATGGATGAGGGGAAGACAGTGCACACCGCCTACCTTGACCTAGCCAAAGCCTTTTGGACACTGTTCCCCACTTGGGCATAAGCTAGGCATTAAACCGTATGTTACCAGATGGGTAGCTAACTGGCTCACTGTTAGAACCCACTCAGTCAAAGTAGGGGAAGCCACCTCTAGTAGTAGACCTGTAACGAGTGGTGTACCCCAGGGATCGGTCTTGGGGCCTCTACTGTTTGGGATAAATTTTTCTGAGGTGCAAGCCAAATCCAGTATTCTGTGGCTGACCAAGTTTGCAGATGACTGCAAGCTGAGTGCGGTCTTAGATTCCCCTACTGATGTGAACATCCTCCAGGAGGGCCTTACCCAAACTAATGACTGGTGCCAGAAGCATGGCCTCAAACTGAATACCAAGAAAAGCATCATTATCCCCTTTGGGGAAAATGTCATCTCCACTAATTATCACATTAACAACAACATACAAAGCATGCAATCAGTCATGAGGGACTTGGGCACCCAGGTTGATAGCAACCTGACTTTTGACCACCACGTTGCCTCCGTTGTATGGAAGGCTTTCTACATGGCCCACTGCATAAATAAGGGTATTTCATCCAGGAACAAGGAGGTCATAACATCCTTGTACTCCTCCCTTACAAGACCCATTATCGAGTACAATGCCCCCTTTGGCATGTACCTTGCCAAGCACATGCAGTAATTGGAGAGACCACAGAGGTTCCTGACCAGGAAAATCCAGGGTCTCAAACACCTATCCTATACAGATAGGCTAAAAGCCCTGTCCCTCTACTCAGTCTCATACAGACTGCTCAGAGGTGACCTGTGTCTGGCATTCAAGGTCATTTCAGACCCAGCCTTGATGGAATTTGCTGCATATCTGTTACACATACTCCACTCATGCAACCCACACAAGGCCTTAACCTGGTCTGCGACATTAATAGAACTTGTTGGTGGGATAGATTTGTGTTCCAAAGACTCCCCTGTCTGTGGAATAGACCCCCTCTCCATGGCAAGCAGAGTACCTCTATAGCCCTCTTTAAGAAGGACCTCGATGACTGGATGGGAAACAGAAAATATAACCCTGGGATCCCACCTGTGTCCCTGCTGGACAGGGGGAAACGGGTACTGACTTTGAAGGAACATGGGCAAAATTCTTGGCTAGGCTTACAATGGCCTCCAGGCGAATAGCCTAGTATCATCCTATGAACATATTACACGTGGTGAAGATTCTACCTTGGCAGTATTTACTGAACGGTTTGCCTGTGTGACCTTTTCATCCTTTGGTTTTGGTGTTATTACAGTATTTTGCAGGCACCCTAATGCTTATGGACATCAGGCTTGATTTTAAGCTCTGTGTTTCTAAAGTATAGCCAAACAATACACTTACGATATACTGAGATCATAAATAAAAGGGCTGAGACACGCAAGTCTACAGCTAGTAGGGCTTGGCTTTATCGGTCTAAATGTACACATAAAGGCTTAAAAAGTAAGACGTCATGGGTATTCAGAAGTCATTCAGCTGAAAAACTGTTATCCTGTTAAGAAGCATACATCCCATGGGCCACCACTTCAGGAAGTTTAAGGTATTGCATGGTGAAGATTCTGGCTTGGCTGGGTCTTTCTTGCAGTTTTTATTGAAAGGTTTGGATATTAATTGGGATCTTTCCCAGGCACCCTAATGTTTATGGACAACAGGCTTGATTTTAAAGCTACAGTAAAATAATTCACTTTTGCAATACTGCGGAGGTCAATAAAAAGACCAAAACATGCATGTGATGCACTGATCAGTGGCAGTGAAAAACATTGAGAAGCTTCCCTGCCCCCCATGGGAGTGGTTACTGACTTGAATATTGGCCGTTTTGGGTCAATTCCTGGCTCTTTCCAGCCCCTGCTATCAAGCACGCTTTAACGTGCTTTAGCGCGGAGTTGCCACTGGAGCAGCATCGTGCAGAGCCGGTTTAACAAGGTTAAACTTTTTCTGGCTCCACAAAGTCTGTTCTACATTTTTTCCCTTAGAACTGCTCTACTAGTAATCTAAACAGTATATCCCTTAACTAAAAAGCGCAGCACTTGTTCCTAAAAGCTTTTTTTTTTTCCTCCAAAAAAAAAAAAAAAAAAAAAAAGCTCAGCACTTGTCTTAAAAGCATCTTCTTTTCAGGTTTAGCACTTCTGTATTATACAAAGTCCCTCACTAGCGAAAACCCCCCCCCCAGGAGTACCCACTTCCTTACTAAGTCCTCTCTTATTCAGTTACACCCCTAACTTCTTAATTTCTCTAGCATGTCAAAGGGCCAGATGCTGGTGTCCTCTCCTGTCCAGTTGGTGAATCTGGGAATATTGAGGAATGTTACAATTGCCTCATGTACACAGACAACCCTCTCCTCCTCCCACATAACACAAATACTTGCAAGAGATGCAGCTATTTAGCCAAACTGGAGGCTGAGCTCTCTCAACTCAGGACTGGCAAGACCAGACAGGAGGAGAAGGCAACTACACATACCACAAAACCAGTCTCACATAAAGCTATCACAACAATGAATCAAACACATAAACACACAAAGACATACTCGGAGGCTCTGAGCAAAAATTTACCTAAACAGCAGAGGCCTCCAAAGCAGACACCCAAGCAACTGCCACCTCATGACACACCACAGGCAACACATAAACCACAAAATCATGTGCAAAACAGTCACAGCCCTTAAGGCCAAATACAACACCAAACATACTTGTCATAGGTGACTCCATAGTCAGACACACTGACGTCCCACTCACCAGGCTGAACAAGGAGAGGGTCACAGTAAGCTGCCTATCGGGCGCTAGAATCCGCCACATAACACAAGCACTCGGGTCACTCCACAGCAAGTACAAATATGACACAGTCATTGTCCATGCTGGTGTGAACGACCTGAGACGTACCTCCCTGGACTACATGAAAAGAGACATAGAGGAGCTTTCTGATTATGTAGCCCAGGCAGGTATGACCCTGACCCTGAGCAGTATCCTTCCTTCACCAAGAATGATGCCACAACATATAGACAAGATGATCAGCTTTAACAATTGGCTTAATTTCTGGTGTCATTCAAAGGGGATCCAGTGTCTGTCTGCCTGGGATGACATGCTTGACAAGCCACGCTGCTTCGCAAGGGACGGCTTGCACCTGTCACCCCTGGGATTCCGGATATTGGCTAAGGCTCTTGTCACCCCCATAGTGCTTTTTTTTGGCAAGGCTCAAATTCTAAACCCACCACCCTAGAAAACAAAAATGGGAAGAAACTAAGGGTAATGCTGCTCAATGCCAGAAGTCGAAATCTCAAAATGCACGCACTTGAGGCCCTCTTCAGTATGGAGAACATCGATGTCTGTGCTGTGACTAAAACCTGGTTCAAGGCTCCTGAGAGCACCCCGGCACTATCAGGTTTTACCTCATATCATGCGTTCCGGCCCCAAAACCCGGACCACACCACAAAAGGAGGGGGTGTATCCATATTCATCAAGGATACCCACACCTCCAGGTTGGTGGCAACGCACGAAGCATCGGAAACCATCCAGGTGCAATTAACCATAGGCAAAACTGCTCTACAATTTGTAGCATGCTACAGGCCACCCTCTCAAACTCAGGAACCCCACACAGCCTTCCTGAAGACACTGGAGGGTATAAATGTATCTCCAAACACCATTATATTGGGTGACTTCAACTACCCGAATATAGACTGGGAACATTACTCAAGCCCCAACTTTCTAGCCCAAAGGTTCCTGGAGTTCATAAATTCAAATGTCATGGAACAACTAGTCACCATTCCCACAAGAGGAGAAAATATACCAGATCTCATCATCACAAACATGGGGACAAAATGCTCCACACTGGAAGTATATCCCTCATTGGTGAGATCAGATCACAAACTAATCTCACTGGAAATCCACATCCCGCCCCCACCCCAAACAAAAAAGACCACAGTGAAGAACTTCTCTAAAGCAAACTTCACACTAATCAAGACTGGTGTGGAATCCTTCAAGGCCCCCGAGCCAGTGGAAACCACAACCCAAGCTGCAGAAGCCCTTACAAATGCCTTCTACGAACACCTCCAGGACTGCATGGATCAGGCAATCCCTAATAAAATAACTCAGAACCAGGAAGTCTCACCAAACTCGAACCAACAAATAATAGAAGGTTTTGAAACAGCTAAGCTCCCTTTTGTTTGCAGAGATTCTTGGGAATTCTTGGCTAGTATTCCACCTAACATTTGTAATAAGGATGTACTAATGATTACAATAGATGTTGTGGAATTGTTCCCAAGTATACCTCATGACATAGGATTAGACTGGTTTTCAGATATCTTAACAAATTTAAGTAATTTAAGTAACAGCCAGATTAACACACTTATTGAGTTTATGGAAATCATTCTAAATAATAACTTCATCTTTTTTAATGGAGAATTCTTCAGACAAAACAAAGGGGTGGCAATGGGCTCCCCATGTGCACCATCTTATGCAAACATAGTTTTACATAAATGGGAGCAAACTTTTATTCACGCTACTAAATGGAAAGAAAATGGAAAGAAAAGATTTTATTTTACAAACGTTATTTGGACGACATATGCATTTTATGGCAAGGCTCCAAGGAATCTTTTCTGGAGTTTTTTGGATACATTAATACAACTACTGACTTCTTGTCATTTACTTATGAACTGAGTAGAAACTCACTACATTATTTAGACATTTTACTAACTAAGGATAAGAAATGTGAACATTTTCAATCCAGTATTTATAGGAAGCCTTCGTTCTCTAATACATTCTTACATTTTGATAGTTCGCACCCTATTTACACAAAAAAGGGGATCATTAGAGGGCAACTGATTCGAGCATCTAGAATATGCAGCACATTAGAAGCTTTTTTTGATGAAGTCACATCTTTAACAAAAATGTTGGTAGAAAGAGGCTATCCTATACAGTTAATTAAATCTATCACTGAAGAAGTTCTAGAGAAAAGGGATTCCAAATTTCCACCTCTTCTTAGCAAAGGACTTCCCCTTCCCACAACCACTAATACAATACAAAATGACATACAGAAAAGTTTTAGTTACACTTACACTAGTGATTCAACATACATAGAGAACACCTTACATGCTTTTTGGCCAATATTAACAGCACAGGAAGATATTAAAGTTTATTTACCTAAAACATTAACTTTTATCAGAAAGCGTGACACTAACTTGAAAGGGATGTTTGAACAGAACTCTAATCTACGACAATTGACCAACACTGTCTCCTCTCATAGAAAAAATGGCACATACAAATGTGGTATGTGCAAGCAGTGCAATTATTTACTAGACGCTGCAGAAATATTTTTACCATCTAGGAATTGCACTTTAAAGACATCAGGATACCATAACTGCAGCACAGCAGGAGTAGTGTATTTGGGTATATGTACATTTTGTTTTGGTTTCTATGTGGGAAAGACCACTAGAATGCTCAAAAAAAGAATTTATGAGCATATATATGAGATAGAGAAAAAGAAAACTTCTAATGCATTCTTTAAACATTCTTTAATATGTACCAACATGTCTTTAAAATTTTTTGTCCTGGAACGGGTCACCTTTGACCCTAGAGGAGGAGATTGGGAAAGTTACTTAGAAACTAGGGAGCTAATTTGGCAACTTAAATTGGATGCCTCTAGAAACCCGGGAATGAACGATAGTATTAGCATCAACAGTATATTAAAGATGAAAAGGAATAGATTATAAGTGGTTTTTATTTTAATTTTGACTTAGTTCTTATTATATTAGTTATAATTGGTATTAATATCAAATATGTTATGCAAGTTTTTTAAGAAGAATGTTATAATTTTTGCATACATGAGTTTAACTTACAGATGAATAAAATAATTAAGTTATAATAACATTCACACACAAACACATATAATGTATGCAAGGTGTATTTTAGTGGCTTACATGGATAACAACAGTATAAGTTAATTAATTAATGAAGTCATTTTTAAAAAGTTATTTTTTAAAGAAGTCATTTTTAATTATTTAAAACAGAAATGTACTAAAAGTAAAGTAATATTTATGTTCTCTTTTGGTACTGTTATTACTTATTTACTTTGTATTTATTACAACAGTAATTAATGAATTTTGTAACATTTTTGATACATAAGAAGTAACATGCATTTCTGTAGTATACAGGATTTAGGTAGTGGAGGAAGTTTAATTATTATCTCCATTAGAACTTCGAAAAAAGTACTAAAGCACTATGGCACTTTAAATGTTGATGGTAATTAAAATTTTAATTGCTAATTTGGCCTATTAACCTGTGTATTTAACCAGCACGGCCACATGCTCATTTTTATCTTGAAAAAGCCTGGAATTGTCCAGGCGAAAGCGCTTGGTTACATTGGATTGTTTTTACTGTGTTTTGTGGAATAAAAGATCTACGTGGAAACTCTTTGGTCTTGGCATTTTCCAACAGTTCTACTGGATGTTCTATTGGATTTTTGATTTTTGCTTTCACATATACCACTTGCTTTTCCATCATCTGTATGGGCATTTGGAAGATTTTGGTGCATACTACTGTTTCGGAAACACGCTACTGTTTCTGAAACACATTTCTGTTTCAAAACCTGCTATTATTTGTTGGTTCGAGTTTGGTGAGACTTCCTGGTTCTGAGTTATCTTGTTTGGTTTTGCTTCAATCCCTAATAAAACCAAGACTCTTTCCACCAAGGGCAAACGTCCAGTCTGGTGGACCCCAGCCATAAACAAACTCTACAATAAGAGGAAAAAGCTGTTACATGATAGAGCAAAATCCATAAAAGAGAAGACACCCTTGATCATTTTTAGTAAAAAAATACGAGCACTCCAAGGGAGCCCGCAGGATTTTTTGCAGGGGGGTGCAAACCCAGAGCCCCACCCACATAGCTAACCCCGCCCCCCTGCCAACACAGCCCCGCCCAAGTCCACCCACCCCAAGCCCCGCCCACACAGCCATTCCAGTGTCCCATTACTTGGCTATTTCTCCCCATTTACTGTAGACACTGTTCAAATCTGTGTGCATACTGTTTTATGCTTTAGTTCTACAATGATTACAGGCAGTTGGATTTAATTTACAACTTTTATTTCAGACATTATAGCCCAAACACTGAGACATTTACTAAACCTAAACAAAGCAATAGTCTTACAATGAAAACAGACTTGGCATTAAAGCTTCTCTACTTTTGAAACTCACATTCAATGAAACAGCATTGAAACCCACATTCAAAGAAAATGCATCTGGCCAGTGGCAGGTTATTTACCTTTGAACTGTTTTCAAGGAATAGGCTCCTTGAAACCGTTAGGGCCATGCAAAAGTTATTTGATTTACCTGATTGTATTAATTATAATATATAATTGAATTATATCCCTTGTATTATACAGCAACACTTGTTTGAGTGTCACTGCCGAAGTAAAAGTAATCTGAATAATTCCACATTAAAGATATCTGAAACTAATGAAGATGTTGTTGCTAGAAAACTGTATATTTCAGTGTTTCATCTACAAATTCAGTGCCTGCTGCCATCAAAGAATAAATTGCCTATGTTAAATTAAAAAATGGTAAGCTGGTATATTGCAATAGAAAATGGATGACAAGCTGAAACAGGTTCATAGTTATTAGGCATCTCATCCAAAGGAGGACATCCTGAGGACTGCAGCATACAAATGTATATGCTGTAGGAATAGAACCTCAAGCCTTTACATTAAGATGCAAGTATTCTACTTGTGGTGCTACTAACATAGCTTTAAAACTTTATACCACAATAGAGATACCATTTGCTAAACAAAACAGTTGCACATTGTAAATAGACTTGGCATGAGCAGCAGTGAACTTCCATTTCCCTCAAAACTCACAGTTCCTTGAAAATTCACTTGAAAATAAATTCCACCTGCTAACTCTAACTTGGGCATTTCACTTTCTCTCTCTTACAAACATACCACACCCCTCAAGGCCTCACCCTTAGTGCAAGAAATCTTGACAAAGCCTAAAATAAATAGGGACAGATTATAAATATGGCTCTCAGAAACTTAGAAAATTGCAAGAGTAACAGGATTTGTGTTAGTATGCATTTTTCTAAATGACATGACATCTAAAACTGAAAGGTCTCATTATTTAGCAACTTCAATCCTTTTTAAGAGGAATATGGGGCAAAAATCTGGACAGCTGAGGGGTATGCTACCTCCCTCTTATACACACACCAAATAATTCTGGTCAGACTTGAATTAGTTCTGGGAAGGTTGCACTGAACGGCACCGTGCTTGATCTGAAGTGGGTGAAATCCTGGTAGCTAGTGATTGCAGCTCAGCAATGTGGAGCATTAAAGCATTTTAGCAGAGCATTGTTTCATCACTACCTATTGTGTTTGCACATAAGCTGTAGTTATTTCAAACATTTGCCTTTTTGATTACTACAGAGTACATTTACCCACCAGAGCTATTGTGTTTTGACTTCAGTGTGGAGCTAGTTGTTGCAGGGCTTGGCTTTTAAGTAAGGTAGCAATGCTTATTTACCATATACCATTAAAGTCACCCAACTACAAGTGTACTAACACACAGACACTGCTATAAGACACTGGTATCCAATAAAATGTAATGAGCTTCTAAAAATACTGTAATCCTGTCCTTTTATTACAAATACTGTCATATGCATTTCAATACCCAAGGCTTATACATTATCTAGCTATGTAAATATTCTCTGCATGGCAACAACGAAAAGGCTTGCAATGCTGGTAATTCTTTAACAATATGCTTACTAAAGCTTACTTGCATCTTACAATGTCTGACAAGCTTACTAAAGCTTACTTGCATCTTACAATCTCTGACACGCTTACCTGATGTTCATTAAACCATGGCTACTTAAACAGAACAGGGCACTGTGACAGCATGCAGTTCCTGAATAATAAGAAGCATAAATCAACAGTATAAAAATCTGATAGAAAACCAGAACATTTTGCAAAATCAAGGACAGATCAAAAGCCACAGTCGTATTTGTGATCTACCTTGGATGGGGGAATACCCTGCACACTTACACTGCATAACTGCTCCTTGCCTTCCTTGGACACATTCCGAGCCACTACAATGGGGGCTGGGGTGCAATAAGTATGTCATAATTTGAAATGTCTCTGGCTGACAGTGATGGCTCTGACACTCCTACCTCTCAACTTCAGAGCAAGAAATCTGGACAAAGCCATACATAGAAGTGGGACACAGGCCCAAAAATAAGGCCAATTTTTAAATATTGCTCTTATTAACTTAAATAGAACAGGTAGATCTTGCATTAGTACAAATTTTCTGAAGGGTATAAAATCTGAAACTCAAATGTCTGCCATTATTTTCTAACTTCAATCTTTAATGACTTGCCACTAATTTGCCAGAAAACCACAATTTTATGAAAAACAGACCAAAATGTGATGCAAAATACCTGTCAAAAAAGGGACACCTTTTTAATATTAACAGTTAACTTGAAGCAGCTAACAAAATAAGGGCATCCACATGCATTTCTGAAATAAAGGTAATCTATAACTGATCATTACAGTTATAATTGTAAACCCTCCACATTTTCTTCCAAAATTGCAATTTTGGAGGAGGGATCATTAGGGGAGAGCAACATTTTGAGCCAGAATTGGGGACAATTGAGATGTTTGGATATTCCTAATCTACAAAGTGATTTGCACGTACCTCTCAACCTCTTAATGCAAGAAATCTGAACAAGGCCAAATATATAGGGGAACATATAAACACTACTAAAAATTGCTCTTGTATAAACTTAAAGACAGTCTTGCATTAGCATGCATTTTTCTGAAGGTTATGACATCTGAAACTCAATGTCTGTCATTTAATGGCTTCAATCCTAAATGATTTGCTAGAAAACCACAAATTTTATGAGGAACAAACCAAAAATAAGCAGCAAATATCTATTCATTCTGCAAAGATATGGACAACTGAGAGGTATAGTTCAACCGGGGCTGTCTGAGTTTGCTATCTCCCCACACAAAATCATGGTCAAATGGAGCCCCCCCCTGCAGCCATTCCAATGTCCCATTCCTTGGTTATTTTGCCCCATTTACCATAAACACTAATGTGCATACTGCTTTACTTCTGCGATGATTTAGGATTTCATTTGAAAGTTTTACTTTGCATTTTACAGCACAAACCCTAATACATATCTGTTAAAGCAATGCAGTCTCACAATGAAAATAGACTAACATTAAAACTTCTCTGCCCTTGAAACTCATGCATTGAAACAGCACTGAAACCCACTTTCAGAGAAAATGCATTTTACCAATGGCAAATATTAACTCTGGGCTGTCTTCAAAATCATAGGCCCCTCGAACATAACATACACATGCTGTTTGATACACCTTCCTGACTGTATTACATTATATTCCTTGTACAATACAGTACAGTTGTTAAAGGGCATTTTAAAATTTATTGTTTTGAAAATTTTTCCAGTAAACAATCAAGCAAAAAGCATCCACCAATGACAAAACTGCCCAATTCAGAACATTTCCATCATAAAAAGTCTACTCAAGTCCACCAGTATCAGTAAAACATATACACAATCTCTGTAGTAAAATCCACATTGAAGAAATTTGTAACGAATAAAGAGGTTGCTGCTAGCAAACACTTTATATGTCATTGTTTAATCTACAAATAAACTGCCTGTTACCCTTGAAGAATAAATTGCCTTTGTTGCATGCAATAAAAAAATGAAAAGCTAGTAATACCGCAATAGAGAATGGATAGCAAACTGTTAACTGGTTCATAGTTACTAGGCATCTTTGCCAAAAGGACTGCAGCATCCACCCCCTTTACAACACAATACAGCACCAGCAATGCATTTACCTACTGTGGGAGTAGAACCCACAGCCTTCAGCATCTAAAGCAAGTACACTATCTGTTGTGCTATTAACAATGCAAGCAGACTAAACATAAGCAACACTAAACTTTTGCTCCCCTGCAGCTCTCAGCTCCTTGTAAAATCTACTCGACACTCAGCTGTATCTCTGAACTTTGCAGCACAAGAAATCTGGAAAAAGCCGAATTTACTGGGGGACCAAAAGGCCAAAAACCAGGGACACATTTTAAACATTGCTTGTATAATGTTTGAAAGCTGCTAGAATAAAATGCTGCGTTACCACCATACATTTCACTGCCACATCTTGAACCCAGGGGACCCCGTGCAAAACAGTCAAAGCAACATACCACTATGCCAAATCAGCTGTTTTGTAAAAGAGGAAGACTGAAACTTTACCATTTAGTGAATTCAGTTCTCACCATAGCACAGCTGTCAACCTCTTGGCACAAAACACCTGAAAAAAGCCAATAATGGGTGACTACAACCACCAAACATTCAGTGAATTCAGTTCTCACCATAGCTCTCAACCTCTTAGCAAATAACACCCGGACAAAGCCAGTAATGAGAGAATATAGCCCCCAAACATATTCAGTGAAATCAGTTCTTACCATAGCTCTCAACATTAGTAAAAAACCTGGATGAAGCCAATAAATACCTGAACAAAGCCAATACTGGGCGAATACAGCCCCCAAACATATTCAATGAATTCAGTTCTTACCATAACTCTCAACCCTAGCACAAAACCTGGATGAAGCCAAATACAGTCCGAAACACAGGAATACATTTCAAATATCCATCTTGTACACTTAGAAATTTGCTAGAATAAAAGCTTTTATCTTTTGTTACCATGCACTTTCTGAAGAATATGAAGTCTGATATTGAAATGTCTCCATTTTAACATTTGTTAACCAGGATAGTCTGACTTTGAAAAAAAGCTAATTTTTTAGCAGAGGTCCAGGGAGAAACACTCCAGACAGCCAAGAATAAAACCAGAGAACATGTAGCTGTCAGGCAACAAGGACACAAATGCAGAAACCACAGATTTTATGAGGAACAGAAAAAGTATGAGTGAAAATCCTGCAGCATTTTTACAAATGGTGGTGGGTAGGGAATTCAGGCTCTTGCCACTTGGGCCCAAGGTACAGGGTTCAAGCCTTATTCTCTACCCACCACCATGTACACCTGGGGCATTACACACACACACACAAGGCATGAGCTCGAAAAATATGATTTATGGTAAAATATAATATCTGCACCATACACCTCTGAGTGTCTTATTGCTGTTGTAAAATGTATAACTTTTTTACAGTCTGAGTTTTGAAAATAGTAGTTTATGTTTGACTGTTATATAGTTTAGTGTATTTTAATATAAAATAGTTCCTCTGCACATTCTAACTTGCACACTCTTAATTGTCTAATCACACTTGGAAAATGGACAGCTATATTTTTGCAATTTGAATTTTACATATAGTACTTTATGTATGATAATTATATGTTCTTTGATTGTATTTCAGTTTAAAATACCTCCTCCCTGATAATTTTGGTATGAAATTCTCAGGGTAGTAATTTAAGTAACCCTTCTCTCAAACTTCTGTGAAGTATTGCACAACCCAGTTTAGAAAAATGTGTTAGTACTACATAACACTTCACCTGAGTTGTGTGAGATGAATAAGTCCAGATGAAGAGAGTTACATATCAGTAAAACAGTGCTTCATATAATAGTCATTCCAGGTAATATAGCCTCAAAAATATTCACAGTAATAAGGACTCTAGTATCAACACCAAGAACTGAAAGACAAGGAGGGGCCACAACTGACCCTGATAACTATCGCCTCATAAGCCTGACTAGCCTGGTCTGCAAGGCTATGGAGCGCATCATCATGGAACTCATTAACAAAGACATTGGGAACCTCCAAACACTTGACCCAATCCAGTTTGGCTTGGTTAAGGGCAGATCATGCCTACTAAACCTGGTTGAATTCTTTGAGACAATCACCAAGGCCATAGATGAGGGGAAGGTGGTTCACACAGCCTACCTTGACCTCACCAAGGCTTTTGACACCATTCCCCATTCGGGGATTATAGAAAAACTCACCACCCTGAACATAAACCCCTATGTCACGAGATGGGCTGTCAACTGGCTTACAGACAGAACTCACACGGTAAGAATAGCGGGCTCCAGGTCTGGCTCCAAACCAATCACAAGTGGTGTCCCACAAGGCTCAGTCCTGGGACCCCTACTCTTCGGCATATACTTCTCAGAAGTACAGGCAAACACTGGACTCTGGCTAACCAAGTTCACCGATGACTGCAAACTGGGAGCCATAATAGACTCTCTGGCTGACACGGACATTCTCCAAAAGGGCCTTACTGAGACAGACACCTGGTGTCAAAGACATGGTCTCAAGATAAATGCCAAAAAATGCATAGTCATCCCATTTGGGAAAAACAAAGCACCCATGAATTACCACATAGGTGGCAGCCCCCTTAATACAGAACAGGTAATAAGAGATCTGGGGACCCAGGTAGATAGTAATCTCTCCTTTGACAATCAATCATATTGCCAAAGTAGTTAGGAAATCCTTCTATGTAGCCCATCTAATTACTAAAGGGTTCACATCTAGAAATAAAGAGGTTATAGTGCCCCTCTACTCGTCACTCATCAGACCCATCACAGAGTACAATGCTCCATTCAGGATGTACCTCACAAGACACTTCCAACAGCTGGAAAGACCACAAAAGTACCTCACCAAGAGAATTACTGGCCTCAAACATATGTCCTGTGCAGCCTGACTGGAAAAACTCCGGCTGTACTCAGTGGCATATCGCTTACTCAGAGGTGATCTCTGCCTGACTTACAAAGCCATGTCCAGCTCAGAATTGATGGACATGCTCCACCTAAAGAAATCCAAGTCACTGTGAGCCACTCGCTCTAGTGAGCTAAACCTTGCCACAACAATAAATAGAACATGCTGGAGGGATAGATTCCTGTCACAGAGACTCCCCATGCTTTGGAACAAAATTCCTAACTACATTAGGCAGAGCCCCTCACTAACACTCTTCAAGAGAATCCTTGAAGAGTGGATGGGTAACAGAAAATTTTTATTACTATTCATTTTTTGATGCACAAGAAGTCTGAAATTGTAATGCCTAGAATTATGTAAAGACTTCAACCTTCACTTTTTGTCACAAAGTTAACACTTTAATGAAATATAGGGCAAAGTTTAGAGGAAACATCTGTGATGTTCCTAAAAATCAGGGATATGGGAATTTATTATTCATACAGTGTTTATTTTTGTATACTATATCCTAAGCTTTACCTCTTAGTTCAAACACTTGTATTTGAGTGTGTGTGCGTGTGTGCGTGTATGTTAGGCTACCGTAGCTATTTTCTTTTGTTACTGGACTGCTGTTTTATCTTCCCACGTTCTTCACTTTCTGTCCCTTCCTAACCTGCTTCAACTTTCTGTTTGTTGGGTTTATTCATTTACTTTCATCAGGAGGTTGTTTATAACCAATCCAGATGCCTTTTACTATATCTGATTAGGTGGTATACTTCAAGTTGAATTTCTTGTACTTTTTAGTGTAAACTTTGTTTAATTTGTGTCACATCTCAGATGCCTGTATTGTTCTATTTTTTCAGTAATACGCATCGCTACAGAATTTGAGTTAATGGTGCATGTTTCGGTATGTGATATTGCTTTTTGTTTTACTATTTTTTGAGTATTTCTACATTTTCTAAATTTTCCTGCTAAATTGCTTTCCAAGATGTTGACAGTTTGCTAGATCATTAAATATGTGTGAGGACAATATGTGTGACTGAATAAGAGGTCATGGTGGCTGCAATGTCTTTCTCCGATGATTAGAATGCATTTAGTATACAGGTCAGTAGTTGTAGGAATGCACCGTTTTACTTTTCTTCACAGGTTACTGTCTAGAACAGGAAACTAATTGGTAAAGTGAATTGTCTGGAATATATGAAAGTGTATAGCTTACAGCTCATACAACAGAGATTATGTTCACCTCCAATGAGAGGCCTATAATTGTTACAACTTACAACATGGAACTCATAAACAAAGACATTGGTAACCTCCAAACTCTGGATCTCACCCAGTTCGGGTTTGTGAAAGGCAAATCATGCCTCCTGAACCTGATTGACTTCTTTGAGGCAGTCAACAAAGCCATAGATGTGGGTAAGGTGGTTCACACAGCCTATCTTGACCTCACCAAGGCTTTCGACACCATCCCCCATTCTGGAATTATAGCTAAACTCAATAAACTAGGTATAAATCCCTACGTCACAAGATGGATTGCCAACTGGCTCACTGACCGAACCCACACTGTAAAAGTTGCAGACTCCAAATCTGACCTCAAAGCAGTGACAAGTGGAGTACCACAGGGTTCTGTCCTGGGACCTCTCCTGTTTGGTATCTACTTCTCTGAAGTACAGGCTAACACAGAAGGCCTCTGGTTAGAAGTTCACAGATGACTGCAAACTAGGAGCCATAGTCAAGTCCTTAAATGATGTGGACATCCTACAGAAGGGCCTCGCTGAGACAGATGCCTGGTGTCAGAGCCATGGCCTCAAGCTCAATGCCAGAAAGTGCAGTGTCATCCCCTTTGTTAAAAACTCTGTACCCATGAACTACCACATAGGCAGCAATCTACTTAACACTGAATGTGTGATAAGAGACCTTGGGACCCAGGTGGACAGTAGTCTCTCCTTTGATAGTCACATCACCATAGTAGTCAGGAAGTCCTTCTAAGTGGCACACCACATCATAAAAGGGTTCTCATCCAGGAAAACAAGAGGTCATTGTTCCCTCTACTCGACACTCTTTAGACCTATTATAGAGTACAGCACCCTTTGGAATGTACCTCACAAGACATCTGCAGCAGCTGGAAAGGCCACAGAGGTACCTCACAAAAGGATTACTGGCCTCAAACAAATGCCCTACACTGACCACCTCAAAAAACTCCAGCTTTACTCCATAGCATATCGCCTACTTTGAGGTGATCTCTGCCTAACATATAAAGCTATGTCAAACCCTGAACTGTTGGACATGCTACACCTAAAGAAATCCCAATCCCTTGAGCTACACGCTCTAGGGACCTAAACATTGTCACCACAATAAACAGGACATGCTGGAGGGATAGATTCCTGTCCCAGAGACTTCCCATACTCTGGTGCTGTAGCAGCTAGATTTCTTTCATTTTTTTATTCTTGAAAGATGTTAAGGTAGTATTGGCAGTAATTTATCAAGACAAGTTTTTTATACAGCAAGAACATGTTTGAAGAAAGACATTTTACAGGAAGCTAGTGAGAAAATAAATGTATGAAATATTAAAGATCATGAAACATAGGCGCTAAATATCTAGTCAATTCATATAAACCTCAGCTACTGTGTCAGGAAAACTGAGTTATCCTAGATGTTTTGATAAGGAGGAATATTATCATTGAACATATGAAAAGTTCCAGCACTCTGCAACATAGGGACAATACTAGGCAACCACGTAGACCATAAGATTTCTAGCCACAGGCAACTTTAAGTAGACACATTTAAAGTTGTTGGCCACCCTTTTCAAGCACTTAGACAATTTTACCAACATAAATATGAGGAATAGACAAGTATGTGGCTGTGCATGGTTGTTAGGATGTGGGTGACACTTGGTGAAAGAAATATGTGATTAAATGGACATATAACATCAAATGCACATATTAACATAATGATTTCTCATAAATAATAATGGCAGATGGTTATTTTATTTGCTGTAAAAATTTTTGCAAGAAAGAGACAGACAAAACAAAAAATAATAAAATAACTCCCAGCAGATAAGGAAGATTTATGGGAGATGTAGAAATCCTAACGATAACAGGCATATATAGGCAAAGCAGCTTTAAAAATGGAAGATCGCAACAAGTGGATCACCTGGTTATCATGACAGTAAAATAAACAACAAACATATGTTTCTTGACGAAATGAAAGCCCTCTGTCATTAGGCATTGCACAGACTGAGATCTCAAAATAAAAACAATTTAATACATTACGTTCATACACACACACACACACACACACACACACCTGAAAGTGTCCCATCTTCCGTCCGTCTACTCCCATTCCAAGTCCCATCTTCCGATCCTACTTGCTATTCCAGGTCCCATCTTCCGATCCCGCTTGCTATTCCCCCATCTTCTGTTCCCGCTTGAATCATCAGTCTGAGTTCCCGCTCACAAACTTCTAAGCGAGAGCGATGATGTCAGCACACACGCGACTGGACTGTTAGCACAGACTTCTTAAAGAGGAACGCACATAAAAAAAAAAAAAACGTTTTTGAAATTATCTAGTCAGCCGATTCCAGGGGGGTGCAAGTGCACCCCCTTGCACCTGCCTGCGGGCGCCCTTGGAGCACTCATAAAATCATCCAAGGCCAACTTTGAGAGAAATATTGCCATAGATTCAAAAGACAATCATAAGGCCTTCTTCAGCTATATTAGAAACCTGGGTGGAAACTCCCAGATATGCTCAGAATTAGTCCAAAATGATACAAAAATTACTGAACCCACAGACATTGCCAACATACTGGCAGACAGGTTCAGTGCAAACTTCACCCCCTCTCCCCAAAGAGAGATAACTATCCCAGCGGAGTGTAGCCTCCCAGACATCTCAAATGCGCAGGTGAAAGCTGCTCTCTCTAAAGCTAAAAACACAGCATCAATGGGACCGGATGGTGTCCCCGGCTGTGTGCTACACAAACTCAATGAGGAACTAAACCCGCACGTAAGGCAGCTGTTTAATCTTAGCCTTACCACAGGATACGTGCCCAAGAAGTGGCGTACGGCAACTGTGGTCCCACTCCACAAAGGCGGTGCCTCTACGGACCCTGGTAATTACCGCCCCATAAGCTTAACAAGCCTAGTCTGCAAAGCTATGGATAGGATCATAATGGAACTCATAAACAAAGACATAGGGGACTTGCAGACATTGGACCCGACCCAGTTTGGCTTTGTCAAGGGCAGATCATGCCTTTTGAACTTGGTCGACTTCTTCGAAACAGTCACCAAGGCCACTGATGAGGGAAAGGCAGTCCATACAGCCTACCTTGACCTTGCAAAAGCTTTCAACACAATACCCCACTCGGGTATTATAGAGAAACTTACCAGCTTAAATGTAAACCCATATGTCACAAGATGGGTTGCAAACTGGCTAAAGGACAGAACCCACAGGGTTAGAGTTGCTGGCGCCATGTCAGACTCCAAGCCGGTCACAAGTGGTGTCCCACAGGGCTCAGTCCTTGGCCACCTGTTGTTCGGCATCTACTTCTCAGAAGTACAGGCAAACATAGGAGGACTATGGCTGACAAAGTTTGCAGATGACTGCAAACTGGGCCATAGTGGAAAGTACATCGGACACAGATATCCTTCAGAGGGGTCTCACGGAAACTGATAGCTGGTGCCAGAGCCATGGCCTGAAGTTAAATGCCAAAAAATGTATAGTCATACCCTTCGGGAAAAACAAGGTAACCCCAAGCTACCATATAGGTGGCAATCCACTAAGCACAGAAGAGGTTATCGGGGACCTGGGGACCCAGGTTGACAGTGGCCTTTCTTTTGACACTCACATTGCTAAAGTGGTTAGAAAGACCTTCTACATTGCCCACCTGATCATGAAGGGATTCACATCCAGATCAAGTGAGGTCATTGTTCCCCTGTACTCTTCACTTATCGGACCAATGATCGAGTACAATGCCCCATTCGGGATGTATCTCACCCGACACCTGCAGCAATTGGAGAGACCCCAAAAGTTCCTCACCAAAAGGATAAAGGGACTCCAAAATCTGTCATATGCTGCCAGACTGAAGAAACTCCAGCTCTATTCAGTCGCATACCGTCTGCTCAGGAGGTGACCTGTGCCTGACATACAAGGCCATGTCCAACCCGTAATTAATGGGCATGCTCCACCTCAAAAAATCCAAATCTACCAGATCCACTAGAGCAAGCGACTTAAACCTTAGCACGGATATAAATAGGACATGCTGGAGGGATAGATTTGTCACCCAGAGACTCCCTATGCTGTGGAATAAAATCCCGGTCCATGTGAGGCAGAGCACCTCGCTGGCTCTGTTCAAGAGAAATCTTGACTGGTGGATGGGAGATCGTAGGTTTACCCCGGGAATCATCTCTGTGTCACTGCTGGACAGAGGCACAACAAACTAATGGGCACAGTATTTTTTAACATAAGGGGTGGCGTAAGCCACAAAACTTTTGGCTAGGCTTATAAATGCCTTAGGGCAGATAGCCTAGTATAAACCTATGAACCTATGAACCTATGTCTACAGCTAGCGAGGTTTGGCTTTACTGACGTGAATGCACCCACAAAGACGTATATACACACATATATAAAACTATGCTTCCATTTACAATAATTCCATTTTATGGCTGTACTAAGGCACTTGAAAATGTTGGTTGTGCAATAACCACATGTGCAGGCAGGAAAGAACACTTGGTGCTCCACCTTATGTACTACCATTCACTATTAATACAGTCATGACATAACTCACAGCCAGATGTGGCTTGGTCATTCCACACGCAGAGCTCCAGTGAGTACATGTATTGAAACAACAGCAACAGTTACTAAAAACACATTTAAATACTTGCAGACGGTGAAACAGTATTCACCAAATTCAAAGTCACACAACATAAAGGAATAAAAGAAATTACAGCTGCATAGTAGGTATTTTTTTTTTAATTTTTGGAAGACATTGGATATGGTCCTTTATAATACAACATTTAATGGATATGATATTTGGTGCTTGAAAGTCCTAGAGGCAAGAGCTTGTAGACAGCAGACCAATAGCACAGTTCGAGAAAAATGGCCAAGAGTGCAGCGTAGCTAGAAGCATGCACTATCCCTTTATAAGCCAGTACTGTAAACTATTCATTTAGTCGACTCATATGACCATAGCAAGGAGCTTGCACAAAGCTCTGTTTGCTATGACTTTTAATCTGACTGCGATTGCTTCTTAAACAATCTGGAAATACTGGGCTAATATAAAGTACATTTTTGCACTTGATCCAACTGTTTCAGTGATTCTTAACAGTACTGTGCGGTTTAAGTTCATTTGCTTGACTGAATTATTACTTATCTGTCTGCATTTACATATTTGCTTGATCTTTGTCTGAATTTTGTTTTTCCCCACCCTCTCATAGGTTCATAGGTAGGTACTAGGCTATCTGCCCAAGGGCAGTTATAAGCCTAGCCAGAATGTGTTGGCTTTCGCCTCCCTTTTAAATTAGTTTCCTGGGCCTCTGTCTAGCAGGGCCACTGAAGTGATCGCCGGGGTGAATTTACGATTTCCCATCCACTCATCAAGATTTCTCCTGAAGAGTGTTAGTGAGGGGCTCTGCCCAACATAAACTGGGATTCTATTCCAGAGCGAGGGAAGTCTCTGGGACAGGAATCTATCCCTCCAGCATGTCCTGTTTATTGTTGTTCATAGGTTCATACTAGGCTATCTGCCCTGGGGCAATTATAAGCCTAGCCCGATTCTGTATGGCTTACACCACCCCTTGATTTGAGTATATTGTGCCCTTTTTAAGGTTTAGTTTACTGTGCCTCTGTCTAATAGTGACACGGGAGTAATCCCTGGGACAAACCTACGATCCCCCATCCACCTATCAAGATTCTTCTTGAAGAGATTCGGTGAGGTGCTCTGCCTCACATGAACTTGAATTCTATTCCAGAGCGAAGGGAGCCTCTGGGTTATGAACCTGTCCCTCCAGCAAGTTCTATTAATTTCTGTGCTGAGGTTCAAGTCCCTCGAGCGTGTGGCTCTAAGGGATTTAGATTTACTGAGGTGGAGCATGTCCATTAATTCTGGTTTTGACATAGCTTTGTATGTCAGGCATAGATTGCCTCGAAGTAGGCGGTATGCAACTGAGTAGAGCTGGAGTTTTTTTTAACCGAGCAGCATATGGCATCTGTTTGAGACCCTTGATCCTCTTGGTGAGATACTTTTGCGGTCTTTCTAATTGCTGCAGGTGTCAGGTAAGGTACATCCCAAGAGAGGCATTGTATTCTATGATGGGCCTGATGAGGGATGAATAAAGGGGCACAATTACCTCTCTTGATCTAGATGTGAAACCCTTCGTGATGAGGTGGGCTATATAGAAGGTCTTTCTAACCACTTTGGCAATGTGGTTTTCAAAGGAGAGATTGCTATCAACTTGGGTCCCCAGGTCCCTAATAACTTTCTCTGTACTTAATTGGTTTCCGCCTATGTGGTAATTTGTGGGCACATTGTTTTTGCCAAAGGGTATAACTATACATTTTTTGGCATTTAGCTTTAAACCATGGCGCTGGCACCAGTTATCTGTCTCTGTGAGACCTTTTTGAAAGATGTTTGTGTCAGCTGGAGAGTCGATTATGGCGCGCCCAGTTTGCAGTCGTCTGCGAACTTGGTGAGCCATAGTCCTCCCACGTTTGCCTGTACCTCGGAAAAGTATATACCGAACAAGAGTGGCCCCAGGACAGAACCCTGTGGGACGCCACTTGTGACCGGTTTCAAGTCTGACATGGCTCCAGCAACTCTCACTCTGTGGGTTCTGTCTTTGAGACAGTTTGTGACCCATCTTGTGACATTGGGGTTTATATTTAAGCTGGATAGCTTATCTATGATGCCCGAGTGGGGTATTGTGTCAAATGCCTTTGCAAGGTCCAGATAGGCTGTGTGGACTACCTTCCCTTCATCTATGGCTTTGGTGACTGTTTCGAAGAAGTCAACCAGGTTCAAAATGCAGGATCTGCCCTTGACAAAGCCGAACTGGGTAGGATCTAGTGTCTGTAGGTCCCCAATGTCTTTGTTTATGAGCTCCATGATGATCCTCTCCATAGCCTTGCAGACTAAGCTTGTCAGGCTTATGGGGCGATAGTTTCCAGGGTCCGTAGAGGCTCCACCTTTGTGGAGTGGGACCACTGTTGCTGTACTCCATTCTGTGGGCACATATCCTGAAGTGTGGCTGAGATTGTATAGCTGTTTTATTTGAGGGATTAGTTCCTCTTGGAGTTCATGTAGGACGCAACCTGGGACGCCATCTGGTCCCATGGAAGCAGTGTTTTTTGCTTTGGAGAGGGCAGCCTTCACCTGAGCATCAGAGATGTTTGGGAGGCAGCCCTCTGCCAGAATAGATACTTGCTCTTTTTGGGGGGGGGGGGGGAGTTTGCACTGAACCTGTCTGCCAGGATATTGACGATGTCTGTGGGTTCAGTGTATTTTTTGTCGTTTAGAATCAACTCAGAACAAGTCTGGGAGTTGCATCCCAGGTTCCTAACATAACTGAAAAAAGCCTTATGATTGTCTTTGGTGTCCTGTGCAATTTTTCTCTCGAAGCTGGCCTTGGAGGATTTTATGAGGGATCGTAATTTTTTGCTAGTACTGATCAGAGATGCCTTCCCTATTAGGGATTTTGCTCTATCATGTAGTAGCTTCCTCCTTCTGTTGTACAGTTTATTTATGGCAGGGGTCCACCAGACTGGACGCCTGCCTTTAGATAATTGGGTCTTGGTTTTGTTTGGGATAGCATGATCCATGCATTCCTGGAGATGTCCGTAGAATGCATTTATATAGGATTCTGCAGTTTGGGCCGTAGTTTCCACTGGCCCTGGGGCCTTGAATGATTCCATTTCGGTTTTGAGAAGTGAGAAGTTCGCTTTTGAGAAGTGTTTCACTGTGGTTTTCTGGGCTGGGGGTGGGGTCAGGATGTGGACATCCAGTGAAATTAATTTATGGTCTGATCTTACCAAGGAGGGATATACTTCTCGTGTGGAGCATAGAGTCCCCATGTTGGTAATGATCAGGTCTAGTATGTTGTCCCCTCTTGTGGGAGTGTTGAATAGTTGTTCCATAGCATTTGAGTTTATAACTTCCAGGAACCTTTGGGCTAAGGTGCTGGGGCTTGAGTAGTGCTCCCAGTCAATGTTTGGGTAGTTGAAGTCGCCCAATATAATGGTGTTCGGAGAGACCTTCATGTTCTCCAATGTTTTCAGGAAAGCAGAGTGGGATTCCTGACTTTGAGAGGGTGGTCTGTGGGATGCTATAAACTGAAAAGCAGTCTTGCCCACTGTTAGTTGCACATGGATGGTCTCCGATACTTTGTGCAATGCCACTAACCTGGAGGTGTGGATATCCTTGAAAAATATGGAAACTCCCCCTCCTTTTGTGGTTCGGTCTGGGTTTTGGGGCCGAAAAGCATGACGTGAGTTATAGCCTGGTAGTGCTGGGGTGCTCTCTGGAGCCTTGAACCAGGTTTCTGTCACTGCACAGATATCGATGTTCTCCATACTGAGGAGAGCTTCGAGTGCGTGCATCTTGAGGTTAAGACTTCTGGCGTTAAGCAGCATTACCCTTAGTTTCTTGTTCCTTGTGCTGTCCATGGGGGTGGGTTTGACTTTTGAGCCTTGCCTAAAAAAGGCACTATGGGGGTGGCAAGAGCCTTTGCCAACATCCAAAAGCCCAGTGGTGACAGATGCAAGCCGTCCCTAGCGACGCAACGTGGCTTGTCGAGCATGTCATCCCAGGCTGACAGACACTGGATCCCCTTTGAATGACACCAGAAATTAAGCCAATTGTTAAAATCGATCATTTTGTCTTTGTACTGTGGCATCATTCTAGGTGAGGGTAAGATGCTGCTCAAGGTCAGGGTCATACCAGCCTGGGATACATGATTAGAGAGCTCCTCTATGTCTCTTTTCATGTAGTCCAGGGAGGTACGTCTCAGGTCATTCACACCAGCATGTACAATGACTGAGTCATATTTATATTTGCTTTGGAGTGACCCGAGTGCTTGCGTTATGTGGCGGATCCTAGCACCCGACAGGCAGCTCACCGTGACCTTCTCTTTATTCAGCCTGGTGAGCGGGACGTCAGTGTGTCTGACAATAGAGTCACCTATTACAAGAGTATCAGGTGTGTTATTCAGCCTTAAGGGCTGTGGCCGCTTAGCACACTGACTTTGTGGGCTATGTGTTGTGCGTGTTTTGTTTTGAGGTAGCGTTTGCTTGGATGTCTGCTTTTGAGGTCTCTGTTGCTTAGGTAGATTTTTATTTAGAGCCTCCGAGTATGTTTTTGTGTATTTATGTGTTTGGTTTGCTGATGTGGTGGGACTATGTGATACTGGAATTGTGTTGTGTGAGGTTACCTTCTCCTCCTGGCTGGTTACACCAGTTTTGAGATGAGAGAGCTCAGCCTCCAGTTTGGCTAAATAGTTGCATCTCTCACATATATTTGAACCTGTTTGGAGGAGGAGAGGGTTGTCCGTCTACATGTAACATTGCCTCAAAATTCCCAGATTCACCAGCTGGACTGGAGAGGAAACCATTGACTGACCTTTGGACATGCTAGAGTAATATAGGGAAACTGAATTTAAGATGGACCAACAGAGGACAGGGTAATCGTAGAGAGTATAAAAGAGTAAGTAGTGCTTATGGTTTAATAGTGCTAACTTGTAGGATTACTTAATTGGACCAGTGAAGGGCCTTAGAATGAGAATATGGTGTTTAAATTGAGAGATAGAGCAGTTCTAAGGGAAAAAGTGAAGAGCAGACTTTGTGGAGCCAGGAATAGTTTAAACCCAATTAGGTGGCGCTGCCCGCTGTTGCGCTATGCGCAAAACCGGGTTTTGAGAGAGGAAGATGAAGGAGTTTGGAATTGACCCAAAATGGCCAATAAAACTACAGTTTCAAGTCAGTAACCATTCCCACAGAGGCAGACAGGCTGCTCAATGTTTTTCACTGCCACTGATCAACAGAGAGACTTCCCTTTAGCCCAAGCAAAAAATGGCCTCCAAGAAACTTACAAACAGTTCAAGAACAGCAAGCCTGTAACTGAACTTTTTTAAATCTCAGAAAAGTGGGAAAAAAGCAAGATTTTTTTTGTTTTTTCAGAGATAGCAGAGGTTCACAAGTATCAACAAGTTATAACAGTGCAGTAAATGACCCCACACAAGAGTGCTAGGCCAAAGACAGATAAAATGCAAGTTTTGAGAAAAAAACGATTTTAAAAATAAGTGCAAACAGGAAATTCAGTAAACAGCTCTAGGTTGTGCTCTAAATACAGTTACTAATGCAGAAATCAAGTTTAACAAGCCAGAAAATGCCCAAAATAGGTGGCTATGCAGTTGTGTTGAGGTTTAATTCACTGGAGCGTGTAGCTCTAAGAGATATGGTTTTCTTGAGGTGGAGCATGTCCATTAATTCCGGGTTGGACATGGCCTTACACGTCAGGCAGAGATCACCTCTGAGCAGGCGGTAAGCAACTGAGTAGAGCTGGAGTTTCTTTAGTCGAGCTGCATAGGGCATCTGTTGAGGCCCATGATCCTCTTGGTGAGGTACTTCTGTGGCCTTTCCAGCTGTTGCAGATGTCGAGTAAGGTACATTCCAAATGGGGCACTGTACTCTATTATGGGCCTAATGAGTAATGAGTAGAGGGGCACAATGACCTCTCTTCATCTAGATATGAACCCTTTCGTGATTAGGTGGGCTACATAGAAGTAATTTCTAACCACTTTGGTAATGTGATTATCAAAGAAGAAGTTGTTATCTACTTGGGTCCCCAGGTCCCTAATTACACCTTCCGTACTTAGTGGATTACCACCTATGTGATAATTCGTGGGCACTTTGTTTTTCCCAAAGGGGATGACTATGCATTTTTTAGCATTTAGCTTGAAGCCATGGTTCTGACACCAGGTATCTGTCTCTGTGAGACCCTTCTGGAGGATGTCTGTGTCAGCCAGAGAGTCGATTATGGCCCCCAGTTTGCAGTCATCTGTGAACTTGGTTAGCCATAGTCCTCCCGTGCTTGCCTGTACCTCAGAAAAGTATATACCGAACAGGAGGTGTCCCAGGACCGAGCCCTGTGGGATGCCACTTGTGACTGGTTCAGAGTCGGACATGGCACCCACAACTCTGACCATGTGTGTTCTATCCATGAGCCAGTTGGCAACCCATCTCGTGACATAGGGGTTAATGTTCAAGCTGGTGAGTTTATCTATGATGCCAGAGTGGGGAATGGTGTTGAAGGCCTGAGCGAGGTCCAGGTAGGCTGTGTGGACTACCTTTCCTTCATCTATGGCCTTGGTAACTGTTTCAAAGAAGTCAAATAGGTTTAGGAGGCATGATCTGCCTTTAACAAAGCCGAATTGGGTAGGGTCCAGTGTCTGGAGGTTCCCAATGTCTCTGTTTATGAGATCCATGATGATTCACTCCATAGCCTTGCAGACCAGGCTGGTCAGGCTTACAGGGTGATAGTTCCCAGGTTCTGTTGTGGCACCACCTTTGTGGAGTGGGATGACTGTAGCTGTACACCATTCTTTGGGTACATAGCCTGTGGTAAGGCTGAGTTTGAACAGTGAATTTAGGTGAGGGTTTAGTTCATTTTGGAGCTCGTGTAAGATGCAGCCTGGGATACCATCCGGTCCCACTGATGCTGTGTTTTTAGCTTTGGAGAGGGCTGTTTTTACCTGCTTGTCTGTGATGTCTGGGGCTCTGCATTCTTCTGGGATAGACACGGGCCCTTTTGGGGGTAGGGGGGTAAAGTTTGCACTGAACCTGTCAGCCAGGATGTTGGCAATGTCAGTTGGTTCAGTGTATTTTTTGCCATTGTGCACTAGCTCAGAGCATATCTGAGAGTTTCCACCTAGATTCTTGGCATAGCTAAAGAAGGCTTTGTGATTATCTTTAGAGTCTTTGGCAATTTTTCTTTCGAAACTGGCTTTGGATGATTTTATGAGGGGTTGTAGTTTCTTGCTGATATTGATCAGTGATGCCTTTCCTTTTTGGGATTTTGCTCTATCATGTAATAGTTTCCTCTTTCTGTTGTATAGTTTATTTATGGCTGGGGACCACCAGACTGGTTTCCTCTTTTTGGAGGAGTGAGTCTTGATTTTATTTGGGATGGTTCAATCCATGCATTCCTGTAGGTGCACATAGAATGCATTTGTAAAGGATTCTGCGGTTTGGGCAGCATTATCCTTTAGCAAGGGGGCTTGGAAACTTTCCACCTTGGTCTTGAGAAGTGAGAAGTTGGCTTTTGAAATGTTTTTCACAGTGGTTTCCTTGACCAGGGGTGGGGTTGGGATGTGGATGTCCAGTGTAATTAGTTTATGATCTGATCTTATCAACGAGGGGTTTACCTCTGGTGTGGAGCACTGATCCCCCATGTTGGTGATGATCAGGTCCAATATGTTATCACCTCTTGTGGGTGTGGTGACCAGCTGTTCCAGGGTGTTTGAATTTATAAACTCTAGGAAGCGTTGGGCAAAGGAATTTGTACTTGAGTAGTTATCCCAGTCAATGTTTGGGTAGTTGAAATCTCCCAATATCATGGTGTTTGGTAAGACCTTTATATTTTCCAGTGTTCTCAGAAATGCTGAGTGGGGGTCCTGAGATAAGGTAGGTGATCTGTAGCAAGCTGTGATCTGAAAAGCAGCTTTGCCCACCGTTAGTTGCACATGGATGGTCTCCGAGGCCATGTGCTGTGCTACTAACTTGGAGGTGTGGGTATCCTTTATGAAAATGGATACACCCTCTCCTTTTGTATTTCGGTCCGGGTTCAGAGGCCGAAAGGTATGGTAGGAGCTGTAGCCTAGTAGTGCTGGGGTGCTCTCTGGAGCCTTGAACCAGGTTTCTGTTGCTGCACAGATATCGATTTTCTCCATGCTAAGGAGTGCCTCGAGCGCGTGCATTTTCAGGTTTAGAATTCTGGCACCGAGTAGCATTACCCTCAGTTTTTGGTTACTTGTGTTGTTTAGGGAGGTGGGTTTGTCTTTTGAGCCTTGCCCAAAAAGGCACTATGGGGCTGGCAAGAGCCTTGGCCAGTATTTGAAAGCCTAAGGGCGACAGGTGCAAGCCATCTCTGGCGAAACAGCGTGGCTTGTCGAGCATGTTGTCCTAGGCTGACAGACACAGGATCCCCTTTGAACGACACCAATAGCTTAGCCAATTGTTAAAACTGATCATTTTTTCTTTGTATTGTGGCATCATTCTTGGTGAGGGCAAGATGCTACTCAGGGTCATACTGGCCTAGGCTACATGATCAGTGAGCTCCTCTATATCTCTTTTCATGTAGTCCAGGGAGGTACGTCTTAGGTCATTCACACCAACATGTACAATGACAGAGTCAGATATGTACTTGTTTTGGAGTGACCCGAGTGCTTGTGTTATGTGGTGGATCCTGACACCCGACAGGCAGCTTACAGTAACCTTCTACTTGTTCAGTCTAGCGAGTGGAACGTCAGTGTGCCCGACAATAGAGTCACCTATTACTAGTGTATTGGGTGTGTTGTTAAGCCTTAAGGGCTGTGGTTGCATGGCACACTGACTCTGTGAAGTATGTGATACGCGGTTGTTGTTTGAGGGTGGAGGTTGCTTGGATGTCTGCTTTGGAGGTCTCTGCTGCTTAGGCAGATTTTTATTTAAAGCCTCCGAGTATGTTTTCGTGTATTTATGTGTACTGTTTGCTGGTGCATGTATGACTGGTGTATGTGAGACTGGAAGTGTGGTGCAAGTGTTTCCCTTCTCCACCTGACTGGCTGTTCCGACCTTGGGTTGAGAGAGTTTGGCCTCCAGTTTGGCTGTATAGTTGCACTTCTCACATACATTTGTGTTTGTTGTAAGGAGGAGAGGGTTGTCTGTGTACATAAAAGTCAATTGTAACATTGCCTCAAGATTCCCAGATTCACCAGCTGGACTGGAGAGTATACCTGAAACTGCCCTTTGGACATGCCTGTACGGGTAAATGTACTATTTTACTGATTGTCCGGTAGGGACAAATAGGGAGCCTTATGCTACTGTAAAGTAAAGGGGAGGTAAAGTGTTAGCGTTTATTAGTGCTTACTGAGAGCCTGGAGGAAGTGTTGGGCTGTAAAAGGATAGTTAGAGTGCTTTGAGAGTTTGACTAGTTCTAAGGGAAAAATTGAAGAGCAGACTTTGTGGGGCCTGGAATAGTTTAACCCTAGCTAACCGGCGCTGCGCAGTGCGCAAAACATCGCAAATGCGGGTTTTAAGGCAGGGATACGAAAGAGATAGGAATTAGCCCACAAAAGCCAATAAACTACTAGTTGCTGGGCTGAGACCACTCCTCCAGGGACAGAGAGGCTGCTCAAACCTCCCCACTCTCACTGGTGAACAGAGAAGCTTCCTCCTATCCAAGTAAGGATATGGGCAACACAGGAAACTATACCACAGTCCGGAATTCAGCAGAACCTGAAAACTGGACTAGACTAGCTTAGAACAGGCAGAAAATAAGAATTTTTTTTTCTTTTTTTGGCAGAGAATACACTAAACTTTCACAAAAAACATTTCAAATGCTTATAACAGGCTAGCACACTTTAGTGTGTAGCCTACAACAGTTAAACAGCACAAAAACTAACTTAAATGACTTTAAAAAGTGCTAACAGTAATAAAACAGTTTAGTATGCAGCAAGGAAGGTTTTTTAAACCTCAGAAATGCTAGAAATCGCTTTTTCGCGAAACTTAGCAGTCACAGGAGAAAAATGCAGAGAAAAACACTTCTATCAATTGAAAGTCGCTCTGCTGCTTGTAGTACTCTGCAGGACACCACGAGGAGCTTGCCATATTGTTGTGTTCTTAAACTTGGTGGCTTTTGCAGTTGCCCGTCCCTACTACAAATTTGATCTGGGATACACCTCCCAGTCCCATCTCATTAGCTCATTCTACCTAATACAGAGAGATCATTTGGGAAGGCCAACCCCCTTATTTCCTCCTCTCTCCCTTTCCACTTCACTACAAAAAGAAATACTTTATTCAGCTGCTTCTACTGTATTTGTGTTTCCTTCTCCTACTCTACTAACTCATCTTGCTTTTTCTGCTGCTTGTTCTCTAAACTGTTGAATTGCATCTTTTCTGCTGAATTTATTACTGCTTGTTTATAACCTGTTTAAATTGTAAGTGATATTCTAAGCCTCTAAGTTTTGGTTTAAGCATCTGGGCTTTAGGTCTAACCCTTGGCTCTCCCTGGCCTCTCTCCCTCAAATTCTGACAAATATGGATGGACAATTTCCAACAGTTTCTCCTGCCAGTCTGGTTGATATGGGCATCCTGAGACAGCATAGCAAATGCCTCATCTACACTGACAACCATCTACTACTACCACCTAGGAACACAATTTGTGTGAGATGCAGTTACATTAGGAACTCAGAGTCTATGCTCCCTCCCTCACAAGCCAGTATATCTGGCACTGAGAAGGCTATTGACACAATCACTACATCTCAACTACCACACACACCCACATATGTGAAGGTTCTCAGCAAAAACACCCCCAAACAAATTAGACCTCAGAGGCAAAAACACATGCAAACTCCACGACCCTCCACATCACATACCATGCAGAGTCCACACATCTGCGTCTCACAGCCACTAAGGCTTAAACAAAAACCCAACATATTAGTCATAGGAGACTATTGCGAGACACACAGATATACCTCTCACCAGGCTGGACAAGGAAAAAGTCACGGTTAGTTGTTTGTCAGGTGCCAGAATCCGCCATATCACACACACACTCAAGTCTCTCAACAACAAGTACTGTTATGACTGTCATAGTCCATATTAGCTTGAATGACTTGAGACATACCTCCCTAGACTATATGAAGAGAGACGTGATTGAGCTCTACGAATGTGTGTCCCAGGCAGGTATGTCCCTTACCCTTAAGCAGCATTCTACGGTCACCCAGAATGATGCCTCAACACAAACAGAAAATGACTGACTTTAACAATTAACTTAGTTTCTAGTGTCATTCCAGGGGGATCCAGTACCTGACAGCCTGGGAAGATATGATCGACAAGACCATGATGCTTTGTCAGAGATGGCCTGCATCTGTCTCACTTGGGCTTCTGGCAAAGGCTCGTGCCTCCTCCACAGTGTCTGTTTTAGGAAAAGTGATGAGGTCAAAACTACCAAGATAAAAATTTCAACAAAACGCAAATTAAATGTCATGCTACTAAACACTTGGAGTCTAAACATGAAACTGCTCTCATTACAAGCATGCTTAACCCTGGAAGATGCTGACATTTGCACAGTCACAGAAACTGGTTCAAAGCTGCGGATAGCCACCCAGCCTTACCTGGTTACTCATCCTATCACACATTCAGACCCCAAACTGTGGGCAGCAAAGCCAAAGGAGGTGGAGTTTCAATACATATTAAACACATACACACCTCCAAGCTGGTCAAACACTATGATGCACATGAGACACTTCAGGTGCAGTTAACCATTGAATACCCCTATTCAAATCATAGCTAGCTACAGGCCCCCAAATTTGACTCAAGATGTCCACTCTGCCTATCTGGACCACTTTGACTCTATCAAGACTCCCTGATCCAGGGAAACCTCAACTACCCAAACATAGACTGGAAGAACTACTTGTGCCAGAACACAAATGCCCAGAGATTCCTCAAGTTTTTCAATGCAAACACCTTGGAACAGCTAGTCAATACCCCACAAGAGGTGATAATATCTTGGTGTAAACCAACATAACTAGCCACTGCAGCATCCCTACAGTATCATCCTCCCTGGTTAGATAAGACAATAAACCAGTCACTTTCATAGGTTCATAGGTTCATACTAGGCTATCTGCCCAAGGGCATTTATAAGCCTAGCCCAGAGTTTTTGTGGCTTTCGCCACCCCTTTAGTTTGAAGAAGACTATGCCCATTATTTTGCTGTGCCTCTGTCAAGCAGTGACACTGAGGTAATCCCTGGGGTATATCTGCGATCTCCCATCCATTGGTCAAGATTTCTCTTGAACACGGCCAGCGAGGTGCTCTGCCTCACATGTACCGGGATTTTGTTCCACAGCATAGGGAGTCTCTGGGTGATGAATCTGTCCCTCCAGCACGTCCTATTAATAACCGTGTCAAGGTTTAGGTCTCCCGCCCTTGTAGTTCTGAGGGATCTAGATTTGAGGTGAAGCATGTTCATCAAATCTGGGTTTGACATGGCCTTGTATGTCAGGCACAGGTCACCTCTGAGCAAGCGGTAAGCGACTGAATAGAGATGGAGTTCTTTCAGTCGGGCAGCATAAGACATATTTTTGAGACCCTTTATCCTTTTGGTGAGGAACTTTTGGGGCCTTTCCAGTTGCTGCAGGTGTCGGGTCAGATACATTCCGAATGGGGCATTGTACTCAATCATTGGTCTGATGAGTGATGAGTACAGGGGGATGATGACCTCCCTTGATCTAGATGTGAATCCCTTCATGATCAGGTGGGCAATGTAGAAGGTCTTCCTAACTACTTTAGCAACGTGAGTGTCAAATGAAAGGTTACTGTCAACCTGGGTCCCCAGATCCCTGATAACTTCTTCTGTGCTCAGTGGATTGCCACCTATATGGTAGCTAGGGGTAACCTTGTTTTTCCCGAAGGGTATGACTATGCATTTCTTGGCGTTTAACTTTAGGCCATGGCTCTGGCACCAGTTATCCGTTTCTGTGAGACCCTTCTGAAGAATATCTGTGTCAGATGTGTTTTCGACTATGGCGCCCAGTTTGCAGTCATCTGCAAACTTTGTCAGCCATAACCCTCCTGTGTTTGCTTGTACTTCAGAAAAGTAGATGCCGAACAAGAGTGGTCCCAGGACTGAGCCCTGTGGGACACCACTTGTGACAGGCTTTGAGTCTGACATGGCGCCAGCAACTCTGACCCTGTGGGTTCTATCACTTAGCCAGTTTGCAACCCATCTTGTGATGTATGGGTTTACATTTAAGCTGATGAGTTTTTCAATGATACCTGAGTGGGGTATTGTGTCGAAAGCCTTTGCCAGGTCGAGGTAGGCTGTATGGACTGCCTTTCCCTCATCAATGGCCTTGGTGACTGTTTCGAAAAAGTCAACCAAGTTTAAAAGGCATGATCTGCCTTTGACAAAGCCAAACTGGGTTGGATCCAAAGTCTGCAAATCCCTATGTCTTTATTTATGAGTTCCAGTTTGATCCTCTCCATGGCTTTGCAGATCAGGCTTTTCAAGCTGATGGGACAGTAATTTCCAGGGTCGGTGGAGGCACCGCCTTTGTGAAGTGGGACCACAGTTGCTGTGCGCCACTCCTTGGGTACGGATCCTGAGGTGAGGCTGAGATTAAACAGCTGTCCTAACTGCGGGTTTAATTTCTCATTGAGTTCGTGGAGCACACAGCCGAGGACACCATCCGGTCCCATGGATGCTGTGTTTTTCGCCTTAGAGAGAGCAGTTCTCACCTGGGCGTTAAGAGATGTTTGGGGGGCTACAATCCTCGGGTATAGATATCTCTCCTTTTGGGGTGGAGGGGGGGGGGGAGTTTGCACTGAACCTGTCAACCAGTATATTGGCAATGTCTGTAGGTTCAGTAATTTTCACATCATTTTGAACTAATTCTGAGCATATCTGGGAGTTTCCTCCCAGGTTTCTAACATAGCTAAAGAAGGCCTTATGATTGTCTTTTGAGTCCTTAGCGATTTTTCTCTCAAAATTTGCCTTGGATGATTTTATGAGAGCTCTTAGTTTTTTACTTATAATGATCAAAGGTGTCTTACCTTTTAAGGATTTTGCTCTATCTTGTAGTAGCTTCCTCCTTTTGTTGTAGAGCTTGTTTATGGCTGGGGTCCACCAGACTGGACGCTTGCCTTTCCCCTGACCCCCCTTCTAGCTAGGGTCAAACAAAAAAACTTCTCCAAAGCTGATTACAGCCTCTTGAGAGATGGTATAAACAGCTTCACCCACCCGAAGGAACTGACACAAACGTCCAAATCTACACCAAAGTACTATACGAGCATTTATATAGATGCATGGAATCAGGAACACCTGACAAGACAAAATCGTCCTCTGCAAGGAAGAGTAAACGTGTATGGTGGACATCTGCAATAAATAACCTCTATAACAAAAGGAAAAAAAATGCAATCTCTCCTTAGCCTGAACAAGCAAACAGCAGCACTAGTGAAATCCTCCAATGCAAACTTTGAGTCCAAATTGGCCATATCTACAAAAGACAATCATAAGGCCTTCTTCACATATGTCTGCAGTCTCAAAGAAGCACCCAGATCCGCTCAGAACTGGTGGTCAAGGACACCACATACACAAATCCCACAAATATAGCCAACCTGCTGGCTGAGAGATTCAGTGAAAACTTCATCACGCCGCCTCCCCCCCCCCCCAAATCAGTTAACTGGAGCATCCCCAGTACCTGCCCCATCCTCTTATCTCTAGGGAAAAGGCCATCACTGCCCTCTCAAAGGCAAAAAACACAGCCTCCATGGGACCAGATAACATCCCAGGCTGCATCCTACATGAACTCAGGCTGGAAGTTGCATTACCATTAGGCGCCCTATTCAACCAAAGCCTGAGCACTGGCTTTGTCCCTACTGAGTGAGGACAGCCACTGTCATCCCTTTGCACAAAGGTGGAGCATCCACAGATCTGGGAAATTATAGACCGATCAGCCTAACTAGCCTGATCTGCAAGGCCATGGAACAGATTATCAAGGACCTCATTACACAAGGACATTCGATCCACACAGTTTGGCTTCATCAAGGGGAGATCATGTCTGTTAAATTTGGTCATCTTCTTTGAGACAGTCACCAAACCCATGGATGAGGGGAAGACGGTGCACACTGCCTAACTTGACCTGGCCAAAGCCTTCAATGTTATTCCCCACTCCAGCACAATAGATAAACTCTCGCAACTAGGCATCAATCCGTATGTTACCAGAGGGGTAGCAAACTGGCAGAACCCAACTAGTCAAAATAGGGGAAGCCACCTCAGGCAACAGACCCGTAATGAACGACGAACCCCAGGGGTCGGTCTCGGGGTCTTGTTTATTTGGGATATTTTTTTCTAAGGTGCAGGCCAAAATCAGTAGGCTATGGCTGACCAAATTTGCAGATGACTGCAAGCTGAGCGCTGTCATCAATTTCAATAGTGATTTGGACATCCTCCAAGAGGGTCTCACCCAAACAGATGACTGGTGCCAGAAACAAGTCCTCAAGCTGAATACCAAAAAATGCACCATCATCCCATTTGGGGAGAGTGAAGTCCCCACAAATTATCACATTAATAACAATGCCCTAAGCAAGCGATCAGTGTGAGGGATATGGGCATCCAGGGTGACAGCAACCTGACTTTTGACCACCATGTTGCTTCCTTTGTGCAGAAAGCCTTCTACATTGGCCACCTCTTAAGCAAGGGTATCTCATCCAGGGACATCATAACATCTCTGTATCCTTCCCTTATAAGGCCCATTATTGACTACAACACCCCTTTTGGCATGTACCTCTCAAAGCACATGCAGCAGCTGGAGAGACCACAGAGGTTCCTTACCAGGAGAATCCATGGCCTCAAACATCTACCCTACACAAAAAGGCTAAAAGCCATGTCCCTCTAATCAGTTTCATATCAACCCCTCATTGGTGATCTCTGTCTGGCATACAAAGCAATCTCAGACCCCACTTTGATGGGACTGCTGCATATCCGCAAGTCAAGCTCCACTCGAGTAACCCACACAAGTGACCTAAACCTAGTCTGCAACATCAACAAGACTTGTTGGTGGGACAGATTTGTGTCCCAGAGCCCCCCCCCCAATCTCTGAAATATAGACTCCCCTCCATGTCAAGCAAAGTACCTTATTATCCCTTTTTAAGCGCAACCTGGACAACTGGATGGGAAACAGAAAACACACCCCTGGAATTCCACCTGTGTACCTGATGGGCAGGGGCATCGGGTGCTGAACTTGTCTAAACATGGCCTAAACTCTTAGTTAGGCTTATAAGAGCCTCAGGGACAATAGCCGAGTAACTTCTTATGATTCTATGAGAGGTTAAGGAGTATGTTCTTAAAAGCAACATTTTTTTCTATCATTCAAAAACTCCTGGATGTTTTCCCCAAGTGTGATGCTTTATATATATATATATATATATATATATATATATATATATATATATATAAAGCATCACACTTGGGGAAAACATCCAGGAGTTTTTATATATAGAGAGAGAGAGAGAGAGTACTTCCGCGGTGGTGCAGTGGTGGCGTTGTTGCCCCACAGCAAGAGGTTCTCCCATTCGATTCTCACCTGGAGTGCGGGGAGTGTCTTCTGTGTGGAGTCTGCATATCCTCCCATGGTTGGGTGAGCGTTCGAAAGACATGCATAAATGGGCGTGCCATCGTTGAAGGTTGAACGTCGAGCTGACACCTCGGCGTTTGTGGAAAAATCTACTGCCAATCATTAGCGGACCGGAGTTCCATCATGGCGACCCCTAACTGGGAAAAGCCGAAAGACAATATATATATATCTACATATATATATGGATCTAGGACGTTTGCTTTAGTGAGCAAACGACCGAAATCCAAACGGCCGGGCATACTTGTGCGAAAGTGCTTTTCACCAAAGAAGCACATTCGCGCAAGTATGA